>NC_058411.1:115143670-115443670 GCF_002201575.2 Neomonachus schauinslandi | reverse complement strand
GGTGCTTTTTGATTTGATTTTTGCCTAAGAAATCTTTGTTTCTCCTCAGCCATGGTGGTATCCTCCTGTGCTTTCCTCTAATAGTTTATAGCTTTATCTTTTACCTTTAGGTCTGTAAACTATCTTGAGTTAACTTTTGTGCATAGGTGAGGCATGAATCAAGGTTCAGTATTTTCCCTACCAATATCCAGTTGATGCAGCACCATTTATTAAAGAGACTTCCCCATTGAATTATACTGCTGCTTCAGTCTGTATTTGACTGTACATGTGTAGGTCTCTTTCAGAACTCTGTTCTGTTTCATTGTATCTGTCTATCCTTACGCCAGTACCACACTGTCTTGTAGTTTTATAGTAAATCTTAAAGTCAGATGGTATAAGTCCTACAACTTTGTTTCTTTTTCAAGACTGCCCAACTATTTCTTTAGGAAAATAAGTTCTACATATTTAATAATTGATGTACAAAAGGACTTCAAGTACTAAATCCATGTATAAATCAGTGAATACTAGTGCTCAGATTGATTTTAATTAATACACTCATCTAGGTATGTTGGTGTTTGGGAAGAAAATTTCTTTATTCTTAGTCCTTTTTAAAGAACTCTGAAAACTGTGGCATATTTTTACACATTTTTTGAAGTCAAGGCATTACTTAATTAGTAAAGGACATAGTGATGGACTCTAGCTTTGCTGTTTGCAGCAACTTCTGTTGTTGCTGTAGGAGCACATAGGAATTGAAGGAGTTTTTCTGTGGTATAATCCAGAAGGTAAATAAACTAGATGGCTATCTCTAATTTTGTGCTATAAGGTCATATCTTAAGGATATTTCTGATGCACTTACATAACTAAATGGAAGGTTTTAAAAGCCACAAGTCCATGGTTGGACGTGTCCCTGCCAATTGATGTTATCATCCTGACAAGTCTCTTTTGTATTTGCACAGCATTTCTTTGTTTTATAGTTCAACTGTCATAAACAGCCATTCAGCCCCCAGTTAGCACCCAGGTTTTCCAATGTGAGACAAAAACCCATACAACTTAGGTATTGGTACCTCCTGCAGCCCATACCTAAGGAGTGAAGGGTAGAGGACACATGAGTGTAGTCAAACAGACAAACAGAAAATCCTCCCAATGTTCTACAATTCTGTGGCTCTCTGTTCTTGCTGAGCCCAGAGGACTTGAAGTGTCCTGGGCATCAGCTGGGAAAAGGAGTGTGGGTGTAGGCTTGAATGAGTGCCTCCTGAGGTTATCTGGTGAATGACTTTAGGATCTTTAGGTACAGTGATGTTTGAAGATGAAACTGTGGAAACCAACTGGGCTTAGAACATAAGAGAAAAATATCTATTCATTGACAGGGACTAAGGGCTGTTATGGAATGCAAGCACCCAGGAGCTCATGGCTGCAGAAGGAGGAAGGAAACTGAGGTAGCCAGCTCAGTGAGGAGGCTGTGCACAGGTGGATGGGTAAGCAGAGCCATGGACCTCCTTCAAGGCAGAGCACAAGGGATGCTACTGGTTTGAGGCCTTTGGGGACCACCTGGAGGAGCTTCATATTGGTCTGTAGTAAGGGGTGTGGGACAGGTATCCAGATAGAAAATCTGACTTATTAATATCCATGGAAGCAGAAAAATTTTGCCTAATGGCTTAAAATGTGAGGGTGATCTAAACATCTTTTGGATTTCAGCAAATACAAGCTCTTCCTGGGGTGTGTGAGTGGAAGGACTAAAAGATTTGGAGCTGATTTGTACCCTTTGAGAAAAGGGTGACCAGAAGCTTGTCATTTCCCCATCCCTTGGTACCTGGTATCCCAGGTTTCTCCCCATTTTAGTAACACATTTTTTTTCTAACCTCCAAATGCATGTGCTGTATAGTGGTCAATGGTGCTGGGAAATGTAGTAGTGAAAGAGGGTCTCATTGCATTGGCCACTGGCATCCTTGGACCAGTTTTCACTTCAGGAGTGTCATTCACACTCCAGCTACTGCTGTGGCAGCAATCCCTGACTCCATAAGCACTGATGACCAAACTATATTCATTACAGTAAAAGGAGTTGATGTTCCCTGTCCCCAACATTCTGTGTTTCCCCACTAGGAAAGATTGTGAGTGATTCCTTGATTTTAAAGGCCCTAAAATCTTTTCATATCATATACAGAACTTTAAAAAGTTATTGAGTAGATTATTATGTTCATCTGCCATAAAAATGAGCTTTAAGATGTTGTAGAATGATACACATTTACAATTTTTTAAAGTAATGAATATTTACTTATACACAAAAGAGAACTGGGGTGATTATACTAATGTGAAACAAAATAGATTTTTAAGACAAAAATTGTTATTGGAAACAAAGGACATTTTATAACAATGAAATGGTCCATCTATCAGGATGATGTAATGATTATAAATCAATATGTACCTAACAACAGAGTCTCAAAATACATTAAACAAAACTAACATAATAAAATAATAGAAAATTAAGTAGTAGTAGTTGGAGACTTCAGTACCCTACTTTTAAAAATGTATTTAGTCAGTTATACTGTTTTCTGTAGAAAAACTAGGCAGAAGATCAACAAGGAATAGACTTGAATGACACTATAAACCACCAATGTTTAATATTTTAATTATTACATTTGGATTTATGTATGCCATTTACTCTTTGTTGTAATTGTCTCATGTACTTTCTGTTTGTATACTCATTTATTGTTTTATTTGCATAAAGTGAAATTTTCTATTATAACGTTTTATTAATTCCTTTAGTCATTTTTCACTATATGTATTTTTTTATTGAACTATTTTATTGAGGATGACATTCAACATTATATTAGTTTCAGATGTACAACGTAGTGATTTGACATTGACATACATTACAAAATGATCATGACAAGTCTAGTTACCATCTATCATCACACAAAGTTATTAAAGTGTAACTGACTGTATTCCCTGTGCTGTTCTTTATATCCCCATGACTTATAACTGGAAGTTTGTACTTCTTAATCCTCTTCACCTGTTTTGCCCATCCCCCCCACACTTCTGTCTGGCAATAGTTCTTTCTTTTTATGAGTCTGCTTCTATTTTATTTTCTTTGTTCGTTTGTTTTGTTATTTAGATTCCACATGTAAGTGAGATCACACTATATTTGTCTTTCTTTGTCCTACTTAATTCATTTGGCATAATACCCTCTGGTCTATCCATGTCGTCACAAATAGCAAGATTTCATTCTTATGACTGAGTAATATTCCACTGTATGTAGGTATATATCTATATATCTATATCTGTATCTATCTACACCCCCCCACATACACACCCCGCATTTTCATCCATTCATCTGTCAGTGGGCACTTTAGTTGCTTCCATAATTTGGTTATTGTAAATAATGCTGCAGTAAACATGGGTGTATATAGCTTTTGAAATTAGTATTTTTGTTTTCTTTAGGTAAATACCTAGCCGTGGAATTACTGAATCATATGATAGCTCTGTTTTTAATTTTTTGAGGAAGCTTCATACAGTTCTTCCTGGTGGCTGCACCAGTTTATATTCCCACAAGCAGTGCATGAGGGTTCTCTTTACCTATATTTTTACTGACACTTGTTATTTCTGGCTTTTTGATAATAGCTGTTCTGGCAGATGTGAGATGATATCTCATTGTGGTTTAGATTTGCATTTCCTTGATGATTAGGGATGTTGAGCATCTTTTCATGTGTCTGTTGGCCATCTGTATGTCTTCTTTGGAGAAATATCTGTTCAGGTGCTCTGTGCATTTTTTAATCAGATTGGGGGTTTTTTGGTGTTGAGTTGTGCGAGTTCTTCATATATTTTGGATGTTAATCCCTTACCAGGTATGTCATTTGTAAATATATTCTCCCATTCATCATGTTGCCTTTTTGTTTTGTTGATAGTTTCCTTTGCTGTGCAAAAGCTTTTTAGTTTGATATAGTCCCAATAGTTTATTTTTTCTTATGTTTCTGTTGCCTGAGGAGGTATATCCAGAAAAATATTGTGGAGTCTGATGTCCACAAAATTACTGCATACGTTTTCTTTTAGTAGTTTTATGGTTTCAGGTCTTACATTTAGGCCTTTAACCCATTTTGAGTTAACCTTTGTATATGGTGTAAGAAAGTGGTCTAGTTACGTTCTCTTACATATAGCTGACCAGTTTTCTCAACACCAGTTCTTGAAGAGACTTTTTTCCCCATTGTATACTCTTGTCTCCTTTGTTGTAGATTGCCCATGTAAGCATGGGTTTATAACTTGCCCTCTATTCTGCTCATCTATGTGTCTGTATTTGTATGTGTGTGCATGTGTGTGCCTGCACACCAGTACTATACTGTATTGACTACTATAGCTTTGTAGTTTGAAATCAGGGAACATGATACCTCCAGTTTTGCTCTTTCTTGAGAACACTTTGGCTGTTTGGGGTCTTTTGTGGTTCCATACAAATTTTTTTTTTAAAGATTTTATTTATTTGAGAGAGAGAGAATGAGAGACAGAGAGCACGAGAGGGAAGAGGGCAGAGGGAGAAGCAGACCCCCTGCTGAGCAGGGAGCCTGATGTGGGACTCGATCCCAGGACTCCAGGATCATGACCTGAGCCGAAGGCAGTCGCTTAACCAACTGAGCCACCCAGGCACCCGGTTCCATACAAATTTTAAGATCCTTTGTAATATTTCTGTGAAAAATGCCATTAATATTTTTGATAGAGATTATATTGAATCTATAGATTGTTTAGAGTATGCACATTTTAACAATATTAATTTTTCCAATCCATGAGCAGGGTATATCTTTCTATTTGTATGTGTCATCTTCAGTTTCTTTCAGCGTGTCTTATAGTTTTCACAGTGCAGGTCTTTCACCTCCTTGGTTAAATTTACTCTTAGATATTCTTTATGATGCAGTTGTAAATGGGATTATTTCCTTAATTTCTCTTTCTGCTAGTTCGTTATTAGTGTATAGAAATACAACAGAGAGAGGAGTTAAGATGGCGGAGGAGTAGGGGACCTTAAGTTTGTCTTGTCCCTCAAATACAACTAGATAGTTATCAAATATTTCTGAACACCCAAGAAATCAATTAGAGATCTGAGAAAACAAATGCTGCAAGTCTGCAAGTAATAAAGTGACCGCCATTTGGAAGGTAGGAGGTATGGAGACTTGAATCCAGTGTGATATAGCTTAGGATATGTCAGCGGAGAAGGAGCCTGCTTAAGGAGGCTACTACAAAGTATTATAAACAGCAGAGTGCAAAATAAGTCTACTATCCTGGGGCATGTGCCTGGCTTAAAGGTGTTTAGGTAGTGAGTGAGGTGGAATCCCAGGTATGACAGCGTGGTCTCAGGATCCCTGGGGTCACAAGAAGAATGGGTGGTGCCTGAGTTTGACAGAGTTCCCAGGCATAGGAGCTTGGAAGCTAGCTGAGAACAGCGTGTCTAGGTGCTGGCTTTCTGCTCTGTATTGCCATAAACTGCAAACTGCTGTGTGGTTGTAGGGCCGTTTTCTGGGAGGGGTCCAGCAAAGGGCAGGAGTGTGGAGAGGCTCCCCTCCCTCCCCCGGGGGGAACAATGCAGGTCCATTCTGTGGGAGTCCCTAAAATTTGGAGTTTTGAAACTCAGTGGCATGCCTGAGATAAAAACACTGGATCACAGGCTGGGTAAGCAGAGTTCTGATGGCATCAGGGGAGGCAGAGTGACTGATTGCTTTTCTGCGAGGGCTTACTGAAGGGGGGGGGCATGAATTTTCAGCTCTGGGGCTAGAGAGACAGCACAGCTGTATTCATCCTTCCCTTCAGTGCTGAAAGCCTTCAGGGAGCAAAACAGCACCACCTAGTAGTCTGGAGCTGCTTACAACAAGCCCGGCCTCCCTGTGCCCTGGAAAAGCATTTCCACTAGGGCAAGTCCACCTGACAATCAGTGCAACAGACCCCTCCCCCAGAAAACCAGCACAAACAACTCGCTGTCACCAATTTTACTGATCATAGAGGGCTGCAAACCTTCAGATCTTGGCATTCTTTGTATTTTTATTCTTTAGCCTTTCAGTATTATTTTTTCAGTTATCTTATTTTCTCAATTCTTTTTTATTCTTTTTAATTTTAATTTTTATATATGTTACACATTTTTAATTTTTTGTTTCCTTTCACTGTAATATATATATACATATTTATTCATATGTAATATATAATATATATAATATACATATATATTTCTTATTTTGGGATCTAGTTTCTTTTAACAAGCAGACCAGAACACACCCAGGAGCTACGTTTTTTTGTTATTGTTGTTGTTTTCTTTTTCTTTCTTCTTTTCTTTTCTGGAAAAAAATTAGATGGAGAAACTTACCCCAAAAGAAAGAACAGGAGATAGTACTCACTGGCAGGGACTTAATCAATATGGATATAAGTAAGATGTCTACACTAGAATTAATTAATTAATTTATTTATTTATTTTTAAAGATTTTACTTATTTGACACAGAGAGAGCACAAGCAGGGGGAGCGGGAGAGGACCCTGGGATTATGACCTGAGCCGAAGGCAGATGCTTAACTGGCTGAGCCACCCAAGCACCCCTCTGAACTAGAATTTAAAACAATGATTATAAAGATACTAGCTGGGCTTGAAAAAAGCATACATGGGCGCCTGGGTGGCTCAGTTGGTTAAGTGACTGCCTTCGGCTCAGGTCATGATCCTGGAGTCCCGGGATCGAGTCCCGCATCGGGCTCCCTGCTCAGCAGGGAGTCTGCTTCTCCCTCTGACCCTCCTCCCTCTCATGCTCTCTGTCTCTCATTCTCTCTCTCTCAAATAAATAAATAAAATCTTTAAAAAAAAAAAAAGAAAAACGCATACATGACACTAGAGAATCTCTTACTGTAGAGATAAAAGAACTAAAATCTGGTCAAGCCAAAATGAAAAATGCTATTACATAGAGGCAATCCCAAGTGGAGGCCATAAAAATGAGAGTGAATGGAACAATGGAGCTAATCAGTGATATAGAACATAAAATGATGGAAAACAAGGAAGTTGAGAGGAAGAGGGAAGAAGGGTGCCTGGGTGGCTCAGTCGTTAAGCATCTGCCTTGGGCTCAGGTCATGATCCCAGGGTACTGGGATCGAGCCCCGCATCGGGCTTTCTGCTCAGCGGGAAGCCTGCTTCTCCCTCTCCCACTGCCCCTGTTTGTGTTCCCCCTCTCGCTGGGTCTCTCTCTGTCAAATAAATAAAATCTTTAAAAAAAAAAAAAAAAGAGGGAAAGAAAACTATTAGATCATGAAGGTAGACTTAGGGAACTAAGCGATTCCATAAAGCAAAATAATATCCATATTATACGAGTCCCAGAAGATGAAGAGTGGAAAAAAGGGGTGGAAAGTTTATTTGAACAAATTATAGCTGAGAACTTCCCTAATCTGGGGAAGGTAATAGGCATTCAAGTCCAGGAGGCACAGAGAACCCCCCTCAAAATCAATAAAAATAGGTCAACACTTCAACATATAATAGTGCAGCTTGCAAATTTCAGAGACAAAGAGAAAATCCTGAAATCAGCTTGGGACAAGAGGTCCTTAACCTAAAGGGTGGACATATAAGGTTGGCAGCAGACTTATCCACAGGGACCTGGCAGGCCAGAAAGGATTGGCATGATATATTCAATGTGTAAATGGGAAAGATATGTATGTAGCCAAAGGTACATCATCCAGCAAGGCTGTCATTCAGAATGGAGAGATAGAGATTTTCCAGGAAAGACAGAAACTAAAGGAATTTGTGAACACTAAACCAGCTCTGCAGGAAATATTAAAGGGTATCCTTTGAGCGAAGAGAGAGCCCAAAAGTAACAGACTAGAGAGGAAGAGAAATAATTTACAGAAACAGTGAATTTACAGGTGGTACTACAATTTACAATGGCACTAAATTCATATCTTTCAATAATTACTCTGAATATAAATGGACTAAATGTATCAATCAAAAGACATCAGGTATCAGAATAGATAAAAAAACAAGCTAATGGATGTCTAAAGAAAAGGAGTAGAAATCCTTATATCAGAAAAACTAGATTTTAAACCTAAGACTATAATAAGAGATGAAGAAGGACACTATATCATAAGAATGGGGTCTATCCAACAAGAAGATCTAACAATTTAAATATTTATGCCCCTAACTTGGAAGCAGCCAAATATACAAATCAATTAATAACAAACTTAAAGAAACTCATTGATGATAATACAATAAAAGTAGGGGAATTTAACACCCCACTCACAGCAATGAACAGATCATCTAAGCAGATCAACAGGGAAAAGGGGGCTTTGAATGACACACTGGACCAGATGGATTTCACCAATATATTCAGAACATTTCATCCTAAAGCAGCTTTCTTCTCAAGTGCATATGGAACATTCTCTAGAATTGAGCACATACTGGGTCACAAATCAGGTCTCAACTGGTACAAAAAGATTGAGATCATATGATGCATATTTTCAGACCACAATGCTATGAAACTTGAAGCCAACCACAAGAAGAAATTTGGAAGGACCCCAAATATTTGGAGGTTAAAGAACATCCTACTAAGGAATGAATGGGTCAACCAGGAAATTAAAGAAGAATTAAAAAAATACATGGAAATAAATGAAAATGAAAACACAACAGTTCAAAATCTTTGGGATGCACCAAAGGCAGTCCTAAGCGGGAAGTATATAGCAGTACAGGCTTTCCTCAAGAAGGAAGAAAAGTCTCAAATATATAACCTAATCTTACACCTGAGGGAGCTGGAAAAAGAACAGCAAATAAAGCCTAAATCCAGCAGGAGGAAGGAAATAATAAAGATTAGAACAGAAATCAATGATATAAATATAAAAAAACCAGTAGAACAGGTCAACAAAAGATTGAAAGATTTAATAAGATTGATAAACTAATAGCCAGACTTATCAAAAATAATAAAGAATAAATAAAATCATAAATGAAAGAGGAGAGATCACAACCAACACCAAAGGAATACAAACAATTAGAAGAGAGTATTATGAGTATTATGAGCAATTATATGCCAACATTAGGCAATCTGGAAGAAATGGATGCATTCCTAGAAACATAAACTACCAGCGGCGCCTGGATGGCTCAGTTGTTAGGTGTCTGCCTTCGGCTCAGGTCATGGTCCCAGGGTCCTGGGGTCAAGCCCCGCATCAGGCTCCCTGCTCGGTGGGCAGCCGGCTTCTCCCTCTCCCACTCCCCCTGCTTATTCTCCCTCTTTCACTGTGTCTCTGTCAAATAAATAAATAAAATCTTAAAAAAAAAAAAAAACATGAACTACCAAAATGGAAACAGGAAGAAATAGAAAACCTGAACAGGCCCATAACCAGCAAAGAAATTGAAGCAGTAATAAGAAATCTCCCAACAAACAGGAGTCCAGGGCCGGATTGCTTCCTAAAGTTATTCTACCAAATATTTAAAGAAGTAATGCCTAGTTTCTGAAACTGTTCCAAAAAATAGAAATGGAAGGAAAACTTCAAACTCATTTTATGTTGCCAGCTTTACCTTGATCCCCAAACCAGGCAAAGACCCCACTAAAAAGGAGAATTACAGACCAATATCCCTGGTGTACATGGATGCAGAAATTCTCACCAAGATACTAGCTAATAGCATCCAACAGTACATTTAAAGGATTATTTACGGTGATGGAGTAGGATTTATTCCTGGGCTGCAGTGGTGGTTCAACACCCAGAAATCATTCAGTGTGTTACTCCATGTTAATAAAAGAAAGGATAAGGACCTTATGATCCTCTCAGTAGATGCAGAAAAAGCATTTGACAAAATACAGCATTCTTTTTTTTTATTATTTTATTATTTTTTTTATTCTTATGTTAATCCCCATACATTACATCATTAGTTTTAGATGAAGTGTTCCATGATTCATTGTTTGTGCATAACACCCAGTGCTCCATGCAGAATGTGCCCTCCTCAATACCCACCACCAGGCTAACCCATCCTCCCACCCCCCTCCCCTCTAGAACCCTGTTTGTTTTTCAGAGTCCATCATCTCTCATGGTTCGTCTACCCCTCCGATTTCCCCCGCTTCATTCTTCCCCTCCCGCTACCTTCTTCTTCCTTTTTTTTTCTTACATATATTGCATTACAAAATACAGCATTCTTTATTGATAAAAACCATCCACCATATAGTGATAGTGGGAATATACCTCAGTATCATAAAAGCCATGACAGAAGACCCACAGTGAATATCATCTGCAATGGGGAAAAATTGAGAGCTTTTCCCCTAAGGTCAGGAACATGACAGGAATGTCCACTCTCACCACTGTTGTTCACCATAGTACTGGAAGTTCTACCTCAGCAATCAGAAAACAAAAGGGAATAAAAGGTATCCGAATCAGCAAAGAAGTCAAACTTTCTCTCTTCACAGATACTCATTGTAGAAAACCCAAAAGACTCCACCCCAAAATTGCTAGAACTCATACAGGAATTTAGCAAAGTCACAGGGTATAAAATCAATGCACAGAAATCAGTTGCATTTCTATACACTAACAATGAGACAGAAGAAAGAGAAATCAAGGAATCAATCCCATTTACAATTGCACCAAAAATCATGAGATACCTAGGAATAAACCTAACCAAAGAGGTAAAGGATCTGTACTCTGAAAACTATAGAATGCTTATGAAAGAAATTGAGAAAGATAGAAAGAAATTGAAAAACATTCCATGCTAATGGATTGGAAGAACAAATATTTTGTTAAAATGTCTATGCTACCCAAAAGCAATCTGCACATTCAATGCAATCCCTATCAAAACACCATCAGCATTTTTCACAGAGCTGGAACAAACAATCCTAAAATGTGTATAGAACCAGAAGGGACCCCAAATAGCCAGAGGAATGTTGAAAAAGACTACCAAAGCTGGTGGCATCACAATTCCAGATTTCAAGCTGTATTACAAAGCTGTAGTCATAAAAACAGCATGGTAGTGGCACAAAAACAGGCACATAGATCAATGGAACAGATTAGAAAACCTGGAAATGGACCCACAACTTTGAGAGAGCAAGAAAGACTATCCAATAGGAAAAAAACAGTCTCTTCAACAAATGGTGTTGGGAAAATTGGACAGCTACAGGCAGAAGAATGAAACTGGACCACTGTCTTACAGCATACACAAAAATAAACTAAAAATGGATGAAAGACCTAAATGTGAGACAGGAATCCCATCAAAATCCTCTAGGAGAACACAGGCGGTAACCTCTCTGACCTTGGCCACAGCAACTTCTTTCTAGACACATCTCCAAAGGCAAGAGAAACAAAAGTAAAAATGAACTATTGGGGCTTCATCAAGATAAAAAGCTTTTGCACAGCAAAGGAAACAGTTGACAAAACTAAAAGGCAACTTATGGAATGGGAGAAGATATTTGCAGATGTCTTAGAAAAAGGGCTGGTATTCAGAATCTATAAAGAACGTATCAATCTCAACACCCAAAAAACCAGAAAATCCAGTGAAGAAATGGGCAGAAAACATGAACAGACATTTCTCCAAAGAACACATAGAAATGGCTAACAGACACATGAAAAATGCTCAACATCACTCAGCATCAGGGAAATACAGATCAAGACGATGGACTCTGAAAAACAAACAGGGTTCTAGAGGGGAGGGGGTGGGAGGATGGGTTAGCCTGGTGGTGGGTATTGAGGAGGGCACATTCTGCATGGAGCACTGGGTGTTATGCACAAACAATGAATCATGGAACACTTCATCTAAAACTAATGATGTAATGTATGGGGATTAACATAAGAATAAAAAAAAAAACTCCAATGAGATACCACGTCACACCAGTCAGAATGGCTAAAATTAACAACTCAGGAAACAACAGATGTTGGTGAGGATGTGAAGAAAGGGGAACCCTCTTACGCTGTTGTTGGGAATGCAAACTGGTGCAGCCACTCTGGAACACAGTATGGAGGTTCCTCAAAAAGTTAAAAATAGAACTACTCTAGGACTCAGCAATTGTACTACTAGGTATTTATTCAGAGTTTACAAACTGATTCAACAGGGCACATGCATCCCAATGTTTATAGCAGTAGTGTCCACAATAGGCAAACTATGGAAAGAACCCAGATATCCATCGAGAGATGAATGGAGAAAGAAGTGGTGTATATATATATACACAATGGAATGTTACTCAGTCATCAAAAAGAATGAAATCTTGCCATTTGCAATGACGTGGATGGAACTAGAGGATAGTATGCTAAGCAGAATAAGTCAGTCAGAGAAAGACAAATAGCAGATGATTTCACTCATATGTGACTTTTAAGAAACAAAACAGATGAACGGAGGGGAAGGGAAGGATAAATAAAAGAAAATCAGAGATGGAGACAAACCATAAGAAACTCTTAACTATAGGCAACAAACAGCGTTGCTGGAAGGGAGGTGGGTGTAGGGTTGGGGTAACTGGGTGATGGGCATTAAGGAGGGCACTTGGTATAATGAGCACTGGGTATTATATGCAACTGATGAATCACTAAATTCTGTCTCTGAATGTAATAATATACTATATGTTAATTTAAATTTAAATAAAAATTTTTTAAAAAGCTTACAAAGAAAAGCAAATATAGATTTATAGAGTTCTATATGTTAACCTGCTTATTTATCGTTCCTTATTTATTTTTATGGCATTCAGAGTATCAATTACCATGTTCTTACTCTTACCATGTACACTTACTTTATGTGAGTCATAAAACTACTCACACCCACATCCTTTGTGTTGTTATTGTCAAATATATTACAGTTCTATGTTATAGATCCAACAACACAGTTATATGCATATTTATCCCATAGCTTTTCAAATCAGTTAAGGTGAGAAAGGAGAACAAATTTCCGTTTCGTAACTAAACATTTAAAATTTTAATTTTAATTAAAATTTGCTGAGATATCTGTTGTTAATCTTACTGAGATTCTCTTGCATATTATCATTTTCCTATTGCTTTTTAAAAAATTTTCTCTTCGGGGCGCCTGGCTGGCTCAGTCGTTAAGCGTCTGCCTTCGGCTCAGGTCATGATCCCAGGGTCCTGGGATCGAGCCCCGCATCGGGCTGGCTGCTCAGCTGGAAGCCTGCTTCTCCCACTCCCCCTGCTTCTGTTCCCTCTCTCACTGTCTCTCTCTGTCAAAAAATAAATTAAAAAAAAAAAAAAAAGAAAGAAACCAGTTTAAAAAAAAAAAAAAAAAATTTTCTCTTCATCTTTGAGCACTCTTAGCAACATGTGACGTGTGCGTGGAACTCTCGAGTTTGTTGAGCTTTTTGGATTTTCATCACATTTGGTAAATTTCAGCCCTTTTTTTCTTGAGTATTTTTTCTACTACTTCTCTTTTCTCTCCTTCTAGTAGTAACATTTTGACTCTGTTGAAGTGTGTAATGGTGTCACCTTTCTCTAAGATTCTGTTCATTTTTCTTTCTTTCTTTCTTTTTTTTAAGATTATTTATTTATTTGACAGAGACCCAGCGAGAGAGGGAACACAAGCAGGAGGAGTGGGAGAGGGAGAAGTGGGCCTCCCCCTGATCAGAGAGCCCAATGCGGGGCTCGATCCCAGAACCCTGGGGTCATGACCTGAGCTGAAGGCAGACGCTCAATGACTGAGCCACCCAGGCGCCCCTCTGTTCATTTTTCTTTTTTCTTTTTTTCTCTTCAGAATGTATGATCTTTATCAGTCTGTCTTCAAATTCACTGATTCTTCTGCCAGGAATATTGAAATGTGGTATTGATTTCTTTTTTCATTCTAGTTATTGTACTTTTCAACTCCAGAATTTCAGTTTGGGTTTTTAGAAAAATCATTCCTTATATTCTCTATTTGATAAGTTGTTCCTTTACTTCTTTAAGCATAGTTTCTTTAGTTATTTGAACATATAAAGTTTTTATTTTAATTCCAGTTTGAATGTATTTTTAATGGATGATTTGAAATTTTTGTTAAGTCTAACGTCTAGGCCTTCTTGCAGGCAGTTTTTGTTGCCTGCACTTTCCTTGTGTGTATAATATGTGTGTGTGTGTGTGTATATGTATATGTGTGTATATATATATATACACATATACATATAGGTCACATTTTCTGGCTTTTTTGCATGTCTTGGTTTTGGGGTTTGTTTGTTTGTTTTGATTCTTATTTTTATTACATGACAAGTCATCTCCCCAGCACTTTTTTTCTCTCATCTTTTACACCTAATACAATAGAAACCAACATCATTCAAGCAGTTAATTATAGTTTATCTTGTATTCTTTGCCTCTGTTTCATATGTAACAAAAGGAACAGGAGTATTTTTTCTATAATCATGACATCAATAAACAATAGCTTACTCATGAACATAAAATGTTCCTCATTCCCAACATGCAGAATAAGCAGAAAAACTTGCTTTGCTTCTTCCGGATACTATTTAACTCTTGAGAGACCTACAAGGAAAAAGATGAAGACAGACTATGAAGAACACACACAGAATCTCTGCAAAATGCTCCTTATAACCATCTTCTTTGTACATTTGAACACCAAAAAGAAATTTTGAAAGACACGATTTTCACATCAAGAAGCACAGCCTGCAGTGATTTGATTGGAGATGGGCCCTCATCCAGCAACTGCTCCTCCTGAAGTTGAATAGCACCTAAGTTATAAGAGACCCCAATGGTATAGGGCTCAAGGACCACTAAATGGCAATAGTATCAGTGTAAGATGGACTGCAGATAGTATGAAGGCTCCAGGCACTCCTGCCATGGTCATTCTGGTTTATGACTCGATGTTGGAAGCTCTTAAATCAGTCAGTTCATACCTCAAGATGATAGGGGCTTAACATTTTCAGGCCTCTTTTCCTCCAGCTATTTTTTTGTTGTGGTAAAATATGCATGCCATAAAATTTACTATTTTAACCATTTTTAATTGTACAACTCAGTAGTGTTAAGTATATTTATGTTGTGTTAAATGTCATCACTACCCATCTCTAGAACTTCTTCATAATCCCTTTATAAAACACTGTACCCATTTAACAATAACTCCCATTCCCACTCCCAGCCCCTGGTAATCACTGTTCTACATTCTATCTCTATGAATGTGATTACTCTATGTACCTCATGTATGTGCACTCATAAAATATTTGTCATATTTTGACTGGCTTATTTCACTTGGCATTATTGTCTCCCAGATTCATCTATGATACAGCATGTATCAGAATTTCATTCCTTTTTAAAGCTGAATAACCATTTTTCTTGTGCTGCTTACTACTGTTTCATGTATAACAAAAAGCACCATGTCCATTTTATTTTGTCTATCCATTTGTCCATTCATCTATTGAAGGACACTTGGGTTGTTTCCACCTTTTGTCTATTGTGAATAAAGTTGGTATGAACATGGTGTACAAATAAATATATGTTCAAGTCCCTACTTTCAGTTCTTTTGGATATATACCCAGAAGTGGAATTGCTGGACCATGTGGTGATCCTATATATAACTCTTTGAGGAACCACCATTCTGTTTTCCACTGTGGCTGCACCATTTTCCATTCTTAACATCAATGCACAAGGTTTCCAATTTCTCCACATCCTCACCAACACTTTTTTTTTTTTTTTAGTAGTCACCTAATGGGTGTGAAGTGAGAGGGATTTGATTTTTGTCTTTCCCTAATCAGTGATGTTGAGCATCTGTTCATGTGCTTATTAGCCATTTGTGTGTATCTTTTTTGGAGAAGTGTCTATTCAAGTCTTTTGGCCATTTTTGAATTGGGCTGTTTGTTTTGTTTTTGTTGTCTCATGAATTTTGTTGTTATCTGGGCATTTTAGGTAATATATGGTAACAACTCTGGAATCTGATTCCCCTCCCCCTCTCTGTGGATTATTGTTTGCTTGTTTATTTGTTTAGTGATCTGGGTGGAGGATTTCGGTAAAGTCTATTTCCCTTGCAGTGTGAAGCCTGTAATGGCCCACCTCAGAGTTTACAGTCTTGACTATGTACATCTTTATTTGGGATGACTAGCAGGGCTATCTTTGACTGTTTCTCTCCCTGATTTTTCTCTTATCTGTCTCATTGGGTATTACATCCAGCTGTTAGGCTCTACTAATTGCTGGATGATTAGTCTGTTACTTTGACAATGTTCTGGTGCATAAATTGCCTCACAGTCTTCTCCAGTTGACTCCAGGCAGGTATATTAGTTGAGACTAGTTATTGGGAATGGTTGGTAGCCTCTGATCTTGCTGGCTTCTCCAGGAATGAGACCTGTACTCTACCTTCAAGCTTGGAACAGGACGATCAGGGCCTGTCCTGCCAGGGGTAGAGCCTCTGGGTAGGGGCTGGATTGGGGAAAGAAGCCCCCAAACTCTTGGATGCACTAACAAAGATATTTAGCCTCTTCAACTTGGGGGAGGGGGAGAAATGCTGAAGGACTGCTCTTCCTGGTGATGGAGAACTAAGGGGAGAGGGGACCCCATTTTCTTTGTCACCAGTCTGGAGTAGAGCTTCTGTGAAGCTGAACTGCAGTGGGGGAGAGAAGGAGCGGGTCTAATGTGCAAAGGACTCACACTTTTCTCACTGAGATTTAGTAGATTTTTCTTCAGTACATGTTTCTTCATTTGCTATATGCTCTTAGAACAATTTCAGAGACTTAGGGGCACCTGGGTGGCTGTTGGTTAAGCAACTGCCTTCAACTCAGGTCATGATCCTGGAGTCCCGGGATCAAGTCCCGCATCGGGCTACCTGCTCAGCAGTGAGTCTGCTTCTCCCTCTGACCCTCCCCCCTCTCATGTGCTCTCTCTCCCTCTCTCTCATTCTCTCTCTCTCAAATAAATAAATAAAATCTTTAAAAAAAAAACAATTTCAGAGACTTGAAAAATATTTTTAATATTTTATTCTCCAGTTATTGTTGTTTCACTGGGCAACTGATCCACGGGGCTGCTCACATCAGCATTCTGGAAGTGGACTTTATGAACTTGCATCCTTCAACTTCTTTTTTTTTTTTTCATTATGTTCAGTTAGCCACCAAGCCAGTCCTGCAAGAAATATTAATGAACTTGCATCCTTAAAATTCAGCATGCAGGGGCGCCTGCCTGGCTCAGTCGATAGAGCATGTGACTCTTGATCTCAAGGTCATGTGTTCAAGCCCCACATTGGGTGTGGAGCCTACTTAAAATAAAAATTTTTTAAAAATTTAAAAATTCAGCATGCATGTACCAGGAAATTCTCTTAAATAGACACAGTGTGATTAGCACATTCAGGAAATTCAACATGGATTCTGTATTAATAGCTGATAACTATTCTACAGTGTTTACTGGGAGGTGGCTTTCTTAGACTCAGATGTACTTTCCTACTTATAGGGCAACGTGGTCCACATTTGCCTCAGACACACTCAGAGGGACACAGGAAAGGAGTCCTAGCCAGTGTCATGCCCTTTCCTGCTGGAGGTTGGCAGCAGAGGCAGACCATGTCTCAGGGGCCTGGATGTAGAGCTGCAGTGGGCATTGCTACAGCAGCCGTGCCTTATGAGCCCTGTTAAAGTCACAGAGGCAGCACTCCCAAGCCCCACCAGACATGCTTGTTCCCAGAGATATTGCACTCAGGGGAGTCCAAGTGATAGGATCTCTACCAGGTGTTCACCAGGCTTCTAATCAGGTGCCATTTGTCCATAAGAAGTCATTTCTAGGTGCTTTCCTCTGGCCACATAGCTATCAGCTTCCTAGAGCCAGAAAGTGAACCTTGAGTCACAGTATCCTGCAGAAAGAGAAGGGGTTTGGGAAGTGTTTTATTTACAACAGTCCAAATTCAGATTTTGCCAGTTGTGCCAATACTGTCCTTTATAGCAACCTTTTTTTTTCCATTTAGCATCTTGTGTGTTGAGTCACCATGCCTTCTTAGTTTTCTTTTACCTGCAACAGTCCTTTAGCCTTTCTTTGTCTTTAGGACCTTGCCTTTTTGGAAGAGTGGAAGCCAGCAAATTCATAGCCTGTTTCACAGTTTCCTTATGATTAGATTCAAGTGATGCATTTTGGCAGGAATACCACAGATTTGATGTTGTATCCTTCTCAGTGCATCTTCTCAGGAGGCATGGGAATGTTGGTTTATCCCATTGCTGATGATTTTGACTTTGACCACTTGGTTAAGGTGATGTCAATCAGGTTCTACAGAGTACTGTAAAGATAAGTTTTTCTCTTCAAAATTAATGAGAGATTGGTAGAGCTGATTAATGGAGAGTATGTGGCAATACTATATTCCTCAACAAACTTTTATCTACTTGTTTTAGTATCCATTGATGATTCTTGCTTAAATTGGTTTTTATTGTGCTGTTGACAAATAGTAATATCTAACTCACCATTCTTCCTACTCTGTCATTACTTATTAGCCCAATTTTATTTTTAAGAACTTATTGTAATATCTATAGCTCTGTTCCTTCATGAAGCAGGCTGAATTCTTGTGTTTATTATACTAAATTACTAAGAATTAAAATGTCCAATTAGGTTTAGGTACTTGATTTTTAAAAAAATAATTTCCCTACAAAAGTAACTATAGGGTTACTTTTTTTATTTGAGCATAGTTGACACAGAATGTTACATTTGTTTCAGGTGTACAACTTAGTGATTTGACAAGTTTATACATTATGCTATGTACATCATATGTATAGCTACCATCTGTCCCAGTTACATTGCTATTATAATATCATCAACCACTTAATGGGAGAATATATTTGCAAATGATATATCTGATAAGGGTTAATATCCAAAGTATATAAAGAGCGGGGTTCAGGAAAAGATTGCAGAGGAGTAGGGGACCCTATTCCAACCAGTCCCTGGAATTGAGCTGGATATCTACCAGACTATTCTGAACACTCATGAAATCAGCCTGAGATGTAAGAAGATAGATCTGGATTTCTACAAAGACAATATCGCACGTGGTTGGTTTCAAGGTATGAAGTGGGAACCATGATTCCATGGGCACATAATCTGAAAATAAATGGAAGGGGGAGGGAGCTGCCATAAGTGCTGGTGCCGGGAAGGTGAAATAACACAGGAGCGCAAAAGCCTCCTGTGCTGGGGACTGGGCACAGACTCGCAGTCTGGTAGTGACAGGGAAAGGACTTTAGGGCAGCCCCCTGGACTGAAACCAGAGCGGCGGGGCCCCACATGTGAACTGGGGGCGGCTGGCAGTTTTAGCAAAAGGGCAGAAATGTGCCCCAACCTGGAGGCGAGGACTGGGAGCACTGCTAAGGGGCGCACAACCCAGGATGCTGCAGTTTATAGCAGCACAGACAGAAATGGAGATAGTGTGGCCTGGAGAGCTCATTGAAGAACAGACTGTGATTTGTCTGCTCTGAGGCAGAGGGTTGGAAAGTCTCTTCTGCTCCGACTCTCTGAAGAGACACGGAAAGCTGCCAGAGAACAAAAGCCCTCCAAAGACCGGTTTTCACTGAGCCCATTCCCCCCCCCACGGGGGGCAGGACAACTCTGCCCAAAAAGGGTTGCCTGAGTAACAGTGCGGCAGGCCCCTCCCCCAGAAGGCAGGCTGGAAGAACAAGAAGCTGACAACCCTAAGGTCCCTATAAAACAGGTGCATCTTGCTTGGGTTGTGGTCAATAATTTAGGCTCTGTACATTCCCTCAACCACCCCTCAACAGAATGACTAGGAGGAAGAACCCCCAAAATTGGAAAGACTCAGAGACCATGACTTCTGCCACAGATTTACAAATGGATACAGATATAACCAAGATGTCAGAAATGAAATTCAGGGTAGCAATTGTGAAGACAATAGCTAGAATGGAGAAATCAATTAATGGCAACATAGAGTCTCTAAGGGCAGAAATGAAAGCTGAATTGGCAGAACTTAAAAATGCTATCAGTGAGATCCCATCTAATCTAGATAATCTAACAGCTAGGGTAAGCGAGGCAGAAGAACGAATTAGTGACCTAGAAGACCACTTAATACACAAAAAAGGAAAAGAGAAGGCCAGGGAAAAACAACTCAAAATCCATGAAAATAGAATCAGAGAAATAAGTGACACCATGCAATGTTCCAATATCAGAATTATTGGGATCCCTGAGGGGGGGTGGAGAGAGAGGACTAGAAGATATATTTGAGCAAATCATAGCTGAGAACTTCCCTAATCTGGGGAATGAAACAAACATTCGTGTCCTAAAGGCAGAGAGGATGCCTCCCAATATCAAGGAAGACAGACCAATGCCCCAGCATGTAATAGTAAAACTTGCAAAGCTTAGAATCAAGTAAACCATTTTAAGGGCAGTTAGGGGGAAGAAATTCCTTATGTACAGAGGGAGGAACATCAGAATAATGTCAGACCTATCCACAGAGACCTGGCAAGTCAGAAAGGGCTGGCAAGACATGTTCAGGGTACTAAACAAGAAGAACATGCAGCCAAGAAACTTTATCCAGCAAGGCTGTCATTTAGAATGGATGCAGAGATGCAGAGCTTCCAAGACTGGCAGAAACTGTGACCCCTAAGCTGGCCCTGCAAGAAATACTAAGGGGGCTCTATAAAAGGAGAAAGACCCCAGGAGTGATATAGAACAGAAATTTACAGAGACAATCTATAGAAACAAGGTCTTCACAGGCAACATGATGACAATAAAATCATACCTTTCAATAATCACTCTCAACGTGAATGCCATAAATGCTCCCGTGAAATGGCACAGGGTTGCAGATTGGATAAAAAGACAGGACCCATCCATATGCTGCCTACAAGAGACTCATTTTGAACCTAAAGATACATCCAGACTGAAAGTGGAGGGATGGAGATCCATCTTCCATGCCAAGGGACCTCAAGAGAAAGCTGGGGTAGCAATTCTTACATCAGATAAATTAGATTTTAAAGATTTTTTTTTTTAATTTGACAGAGAGAGACCCAGCGAGAGAGGGAACACAAGCAGGGGGAGTGGGAGAGAGCGAAGCAGGCTTCCCACCAAGCAGGGAGCCCAATGCAGGTCCTGATCCCAGGACCCCGGGATCATGACCCGTGCCGAGAGCAGACGCCCAACGACTGAGTCACCCAGGCACCCCAAGATTTTAAGCTAAAGACTGTAGTTAGAGACACAGAAGGACACTATATCATTCTTTTTTTTTTTTTTTTGAAGGGGGAAGCTTGTGTATTGTGACACTATGTCATTCTTAAAGGGTCTATCCAACAAGAAGATCTAACAATTGTAAATATCTATGCCCCCAACATGGGAGCAGCCATCTACATAAGCCAACTCTTAACCAAAATAAAGAGTCATATTGATAACAATACGTTAATTGTAGGAGACCTCAATACTCCACTCTCAGCAACAGACAGATCATCTAAGCAGAAAATCAACAAAGAAACAAGAGCTTTGAATGATACACTGGACCAGATGGACCTCATAGCTATATACAGAACATTCCACCCTAAAACAACAGAATACTCATTCTCCTCGAGCGCACATGGAACTTTCTCCAGAATAGACCACATACTGGGTCACAAATCAGGTCTCAACTGATACCAAAAGACAAATTATTCCCTGCATATTCTCAGACCACAATGCTTTAAAACAGGAACTCAATCACAAAAAATTTGGAAGAAATTCAAACACTTGGAAGCTAATGACCACTCAGCTCAAGAATGTTTGGGTCAACCAGGAAATCAAAGAAGAACTTAAACAATTCATGGAAACCAATGAGAACGAAAGCACATCGGTCCAGAACCTATGGGATACTGCAAAGGCGGTCCTAAGGGGGAAATACATAGCCATCCAAGCCTCACTCAAAAAAATAGAAAAATCCCAAATTCACCAACTAACTTTACACCTTAAAGAACTAGAGTAAAATCAACAAATGATTCCTAAGCCATGCATTAGAAGAGAAATAATTAAGATTAGAGCAGAGATCAATGAATTAGAAACCAGAAACACAGTAGATCAGATCAATGAAGAAACTAGAAGCTGTTCCTTTGAAAGAATAAGATCGATAAAGCACTGACCAGACTTATCCAAAAGAAAAGAGAAAGGACCCAAATTAATAAAATTATGAATGAAAGGGGAGAAATCACAACTAACACCAAGGAAATAGAAACAATTATTAGAAATTATTATCAACAGCTATATGCCAATATATTAAGCAACCTGGAAGAAATAGATGCTGTCCTGGAAATCTATAAACTGCCAAGACTGAAACAGGAGAAATTGACAACCTGAATAGACCAGTAACCAGTAACGAGATGGAAGCAGTGATCTAAAACCTTCCCCAAAACAAGAGTCCAGGGCCTGATAGATTCCCTGGGGAATTCTACCAAACATTCAGAGAAGAAATACCTATTCTCCTGAAGCTGTTTCAAAAAATAGAGAATGAAAGCTTCCAGACTCATTCTATGAGGCCAGAATTACCTTAATCCCCCAACCAGGCAAAGACCCCATCAAAAAGGAAAATTTCAGACCGATATCCCTGATGAATATGGATTCCAGAATTCTCAACGAAATCCTAGCTAATAGGATCCAACAATACATTAAAAGGATCATCCACTTCCAAGTGGGATTTATCCTTGAGATGCAAGGGTGGTTCAACATTCTCAAATCAATCAGTGTGATAGAACACATTAATAAGAGGAGAGGGAAGAACCGTATGGTCCACTCAATTGATGCAGAAAAAGCATTTGACAGAAACTCCTTTTCTGATTAAAACTTCAGAGTATAGAGATGAGGGAACATTCCTATATTTCATAAAATCCATCTCTGAAAAACCCACAGCAAATATCATCCTCAATGGGGAAAAGATAAGAGACTTTCTCTTAAGATCAGGAACACGTCAACGATGCCCACTTTTGCCGCTATTGGTCAACATGGTACTAGATGTCCTAGCAACAGCAATCAGATAACAAAAAGAAATAAGAGGTATCCGAATTGGCAAAGAAGAATTCAAACTCTCTTTCTTTGCAGATGACCTGATACTTTATGTGGAAAACCCAAAAGACTCCACCCCCAAATTAGTAGAACTCATACAGCAATTCAGTAATGTGGCAGGATACAAAATCAATGCACAGACATCAGTTGCTTTCTTATACACTAACAATGCAACTGTAGAAGGAGAAATTAGAGAATCAATTCCATTTACAATAGCACCAAAACCATAAGATACCTTGGAATAAACCTAACCAAAGAGGTAAAGGATCTATACTCTAGGAACTACAGAACAGTTACGAAAGAAATTGAAGACCAAAAATTAAAAACATTGCATGCTCATGGATCAGAAGAATAAACATTGTTAAAATGTCTGTGCTGCCCAGAGCAATCTATACTTTCAATGCCATCCCGAATCAAAATTCCAATGACATTTTTCAAAGTGCTGGAACAAACAATCCTAAAATTTGTATGGAATCAGAAAAGAACCCAAATTGCCAAGGAAATGTTGAAAAAGAAAAAGCTGGGGGCATCATGTTGCCCGATTTCAAGCTGTATTACAAAGCGGTGATCACCAAGACAGCAAGGTACTGGCACAAAAGCAGACATATAGACCAATGGAACAGAATAGAGACCCCAGATATGGACCCTCAACTCTATGGCCAAATAATCTTCGACAAAGCAGGAAAGAATATGCAATGGAAAAAAGACAGTCTCTTCAATAAATGGTGCTGGGGAAATTGGACAGCTATATACAGAAGAATGAAACTCGACCATTCTCTTACCCCATACACAAAGATAAACTCCAAATGGATGAAAGACCTCAATGTGAGACAGGAATCCATCAAAATCCTAGAGGAGAACATAGGCAGTAACCTCTTTGACATCAGTCACACAACTTCTTTCAAGATACATCTCCAAAGGCAAGAGAAACAAAAGCAAACATGAACTTTTTGGACTTAATCAAGATTAAAAGCTTCTGCAGAGCAATGAACCAGTCAACAAAATAGGCAATCCACAGAATGGGAGAAGATATATGCAAATGACACTACAGGCAAAGCGCTGATTTCCAAGATCTATAAAGAACTTCTCAAACTCAACACCCAAAAAACAAATACTCCAGTCAAAAAATGGGCAGAAGACAGAAACAGACACTTCTCCAAAGAAGACATACAAATGGCTAACAGACACATGAAAAATGTTCATCATTAACCATCAGGGAAATTCAAATCAAAACCACATTGAGATAGCACCTTACACCAGTTAGAATGGCAAAAATCAACAAGGCTAGAAACAAGAAATGTTGGAGAGGTTGTGGAGAAAGGGGAACTCTCTTACACTGTTGGTGGGAATGCAAGTTGGTACAGCCACTTTAGAAAACAGTTTGGAGGTGCCTCAAAACATTAAAAACAGAGCTACCCTTTGACGCAGCAATTGCCCAACAGATGTAGTGAAAAGAAGGGCCATATGCACCCCAATGTTCATAGCAGCAATGTCCGCAATAGCCAAACTGTGGAAAGAGCCGAGATGCCCTTCAACAGATGAATGGATAAAGAAGATGTGGTGCATATATACAATGGAATATTATTCAGCCATCGGAAAGGATGAATACCCAGCTTTTACATCCACATGGGGGTGCCTGGGTGGCTCAGTTATTAATCGTCTGCCTTCGGCTCAGGTCATGATCCCAGGGTCCTGGGATCAAGCCCTGCATCAGGCTCTTTGCTCAGCGGGAAGCCTGCTTCTCCTCCCACCCCCACCTCCCGCTTGTGTTCCCTCTCTTGCTGTGTCTCTCTCTGTCAAAGGACTAAATAAAATCTTAAAAAAAAAAATCCTTTAAATCAACATGGATGGGACTTGATGAGATTATACTATGTGAAATAAGTCAAGCAGAGAAAGTCAATTATCATATAGTTTCACTTATTTGTGGAACATAAGGAATAGCATGGAGGTCATTGGGAGAGGGAAGGGAAAAATGAAGTGGGGGAAATCGGAGGGTGAGACGAACCATGAGAGACTATGGACTCCGAGAAACAGACTGACGGTTTTGGAGCGGAGGGGGGTCGGGGGATGGGTTGGCCCAGTGGTGGGTATTAAGGAGGGCACATACTGCATGGAGCACTGGGTGTTATACAAAAACAATGAATTGTGGATCACTACATCAAAAACTAATGATGTATGGTGACTAACGTAACATAATAAAATAAAATTTAAAAAGAGGTATATAAAGAACTTATACAACTCAACCCCCAAAATACCAAACAATATGGTTGAAAAATGGGTAGAGGACCTACATAGACATTTTTCAAAAGAAGACATAGTGGTGGCCAGCAGACACATGGAAAGATGCTCGACATCACTCATCATCAAGGAAATACAAATCAAAACTACAATAAGATATCACCTCACACCTGTTAGAATGGCTAAAATCTAGAATTTGGTACCTAAATCTGAAGGGAAGAAACCTGTCAGACTAGCATTTGGACATATCCGAATTAGTACAACTATGTGTATGAAAGGTTGGGAGACTATCTTGCTGAAGGTTCCTGTCATACAGGCAGGAAGAGGGACCCATCTGATGGGGAGGCCTGGGCACCTGCTCATGTTTCTGTCTGGCTATGCATGGGGATATTTGAGGGTAACCTAAGAGAATATAGGAGACTGTGTAAAATGTCAAATCCCTGAGTGAGTGAAAAAGTCTGCTGCCCAAATGGTTGAAAAAAGAGCCATATCATAAAGGTTCTAATTTATAAAAATTGTGTAACCTGCTTAAGCACCAGTAGTCATTGAACCCTATGCTCATAAATTATCACATAAATGGGTTGCAGTAAATGCATGATAGAACTGGACTTCAACGTAAAACTTTATGCCAAAGAATATTTGTGTCTATGGGTGGCATGATGAGCCAAAAATAGTTTTTTATAAAGGTTTCACTTGTTGTTTGGGTCAGCTTGTGTTCATTGCAAAAAATATCTGTATTGGCCACTTTTAGTGGTTTCTCATGCTGCTATTTATAGACTAACTTAACAATTCTTTAAAGGGTGAATAAACCGTATGGCGTTCATTATTCTTCTCAATTTTATTTTCATTTAAAAACTCCTTTTTAAGTATATAGTTTGTAAACCTCTTGGTTTGTACTTTTCTCACATTTTTATCTCACTCTTTCATAGGTACCTCCTATTTAACAGACATTGTGTGGTGGGCAGGCACAATTGCAAGTAAGTACCCAGTGTGGTGAAAAGCTTGGTGTGCTTTCTTTCTTAAGATCAGTCATTCTTCTGGCAGGACTGGAGGAGGTGGAATGAGTGTGGCTCTGTTCTTTGGGATGAGGACCAGGGCGGGAGGCATTGGTGGGGGAGATAGAGGTTCCTACTGCCTGCAGTTAGCTCTGAATATAGTCCAGCTCAGACTGTCCTGGGCCCAAAGAAATTAAAACAGCTCTTGCTTACTTATCTGTAGTCATGCTGTTGAATTTGGTGAAATTTCATGTTTTGTTGAACATAATTGGTTTTACAAAGGAGAGTTTCTTCACTTAGCCTTCAGTACAGGATCATGTGCTATTGTATAAAAGAGGTCATATGCAGAGGTTATGTGCTATCATGTAAAAATAAATAATAAAATTGGAGTTTGGAACCCTAAATATATAAAGAAAAATTGTATTAAATAATCCAGAAATATCATGAGGTTTACTTGTCACACATTATCTTCGAGGTGAGATGTTGTCTAGTGGATGTTGTTTCCTTTCACTGAAGAGCTCATCGTTAAGCTCTGTCTTGGTCTAGCTCTGGGTGCAGTCCCGTGCAGGCAGTAGTTTCTCCAGCTGGTGTATGAGCAGCATGTCACTGTGGCCCAGTAGTCTATACTGGAGTAGATTCCAGCCCATTGGGACAACAGGAAATTCTACATGATCAGTCTAAAAAGGAGGATGTGTGAAGGAGAGAGTGGAGATATACTTTGTTGCACCCACTGTCAGTCACTGCCATTTAGTTTGGGAATTTCCACAGAGGGCTGAAACTACTCCTGACCCGTTGGGTCGTGATGCTCTGGGGCCTGCTGTCCTCTGCCTTCAGGAACCTTAATTATGCAAGTGATGCCCCATATTTACTTCCTCACCAGTAATGAAAAGAAATAGCACTTTCAGAGCAGAGCCTTGCCAAATTAAACTCTGTGATCATTGCTAAAAGAGAGCTGTAATTGCAAGTGGTATCCTTGTGATTCTCTTGACAGTGGCTGTTGGCCAGATTGGAAACTTCCTGGCTTACACTGCGGTCCCCACAGTCCTGGTGACTCCACTGGGTGCCCTTGGAGTGCCATTTGGGTGAGAACTGGGATTCTGTGTTTTGGTTTTTAATGTGTAGTTTAGATTTTTTAAAAAACTACATTTTAAATGTTTCTGTTCAAATAATAATAGCAAAATTATAACTGAAGGTAGGTCTTCAGTATTCTACTCTATGGTTTAATTTTATCCTTCAAATTATTTTTTTGAATTATTAACCCTTCTCTTAGAAATTTGCTTTAGTATATTTCAGACCCTAACTTATGCATGGACGTTAGTGAATGTGATTCTGTCTTTCTCCTGGTCTTTGCCCTGGAAGACTTCCTAGAAACTAGAGTCTTCCTGGTGCCTTGGCAAGTGATTCTGAGAAATCATTAAGCAAAACTAGTCAATTGGTGTTTTATTTGTGTGTCTAGCATCCCCTACCAGACACTGAACAATTCTCCCACTCCACCCTGGGAAATTTTGGAGGTGGGACAAATGACACATAGGCACCAATGGATATAACATAGAATTTATAACTCATAACAGTTAACAGCAGATAAATCTCCATGCGTAGGAGAAGGGCTTCTGTGTGGTCGGGAGGGATAGGAGGAAGGTGGGGCTTTGGGTTTTATTGTAGTTAGAAAGTGAGTCGGTGGAGGTTCCACACTCAGCAGGGTCTTGCGTGGTTTGAAATTTCTCCAATTGCCAAGGGCCTGAGGACGCTAGGGTCTGAGGGTATTAGCAGGCTTTCTTATCTGGGGCAAAGGGCAAAGTAGGATTGGGGACTTGAATGCTGTCAGCCACCATGCATTTCAAGTGGAGTCTTTGTATTACATTTGGCTTACCTACAAAAATGATTTTATGAGACGTTTATTGAATAGCTCAACACATGAACATATTTATCCTCCCATGAACATATTTATATTCTGTTTTACTTTGAAGAAATTAAGAAACATATAATAGAAGAGAAATAAAATCCAAGTTTCTAACTCATTTGTATAGTGGTATTCTGCTGTATTTTAGACAGATTCCCAGATCCTTTCAGAGAAGTGTGTCTATGATGAATATATTTAAATTGTACTTTAAAGTCAGTTAGGCTAGGGGCACCTAGGTGGCCCAGTTGGTTAAGCGGCTGCCTTTGGCTCAGGTCATGATCCCAGGGTCCCAGACTCCTTGCTCGGTGGGAAGTCTGCTTTTCCCTCTGCCTACTCTGCCTGCTCTGCCTGCTGCTCCCCCTGCTTGTGCTCTCTCTCTCTCTGACAAATAAATAAATAAAATCTTTAAAAAAAATAAAGTCAATTTGGCTTTAAGATCCTGTAGCCTAAAAAGCACAAATGTTTTCTACAGGCTAACGTTTGAAAATGTGTTTGTAGAATGTTGTTCTTATCCAAACAAAAGACTAATATCACATGTAGCTTGATGTCGCTTTGTGTTTGGATGGCTCTGAAGAGCTTGGATTGCATGAGGAGTACTCACTTCAGGGAATCACTGCTGTAGCTTCCCAGAGCCCAGCCTCACTCTTTGATCTGTTCTCCTGAAAAAACATCAGGCAAATAAATAATCTGACCCTGGGGTCTTTGCACATTGCACATTTAATATGCATATTTTAAAATATTTTGCCTAGTTAAGTTCCAAAGAACTATTCTCATGGCTTTGACAATTAAGTCACCTCACCAGAAATGTTCACTGCTGCAAGTCTTCAGGAGACAGACTAGAAATAGAGAAGAGAAATAGAATAGACTAGAAATAGATTAGGAAGCCCCAAAATAGGTCCACTTTTCTCTGTAATGATTCAGTATATGATAAAGTAATCATCACAGCATAGTACTTTTAAAAGAAGTTTAAAAACACTTTTTATTTGGAAGTAATTTCCAAATTACAGAAAAGTTACAAGATTAAGAATAATCAAAACAGGGGATGGGTTAAATGGGTGATGGAGATTAAGGAGTGCACATGTTGTGATGAGCACTGGCTGTAGTATGTAAGTGTTGAAACACTATATTGTACACCTGAAACTAATATTACACCATATATTAACTAGCTGGAGTTTAAATGAAAACTTAAAAAAAAAAGAATAATCACAACAACACCCATATACCCCTCACCTATGCACACCTACTGTTAATATTTTACCCCACTTCCTCCATTATTTGCTTTCTCTGTATTAAGGTTTCTCAACCTCAACACTGTTGACATTTGAGGCCAGATCATTCTTTTTTGTGAGGGCTGATATTTGCATTGTGGGGTGTTAGCATCCCTGGACTCCACCAGCCAGATGCCAGGAGTACCCCCCCCAAAAATGTGTCCAGACATTACAAATGTCCTGGGAGGGGGCAAATCACCCCCAGTTGAGAACCATAAATGTGGTGTTTCCTTTGTTTTTTTTGTTCCTTTGTTTTTTTATCCTTTGAGACTACATCTGTCATGACTCTTCACCCTTAAATATATTAATTTGTGTTTTCTAACACTACAAATACTTTTAATAACCACAGTACAATGATCAATTTCAATAAATTTAACATTGTAGTACATGTATCTAATATGCCTTCTGTATTCCAGTTTTGTTAATTGATCCATTATACGCCTATTTTATGCCATTATCCTTTATACCTTTATTTATACCACTTATGCCATTATTTTTCCATTGTACCATCATTTTTCCTTCTAGTACAAGATCCAGTTTAGTATTGGGTGCTGCATTTAATTGTCATGTCTCTAGTCTAAAGAGATTTTTTTTCTTTAAATAAATAGTGTTGGGAAAACTGGTACGTAATTTGTAGGATCGTCAATTTAAATCATAGCACCGTCAAAATATGATCTAAGTGAATTAAGTATTATATACAGGGGATGGCCATCAAATGTGGAAATAGAGGCAAATACAACATTGAACGGTTTATTGATACTATTCCAGTGCGTGACTGAAGTGATATATTGAAGTATGTTGTCCTGCTCAGTAATGGAGGGTTCAGTGTTCTGTGTAAAGCTATGGAAAGCCCAATAAGTTAATGTGCCCAATTATCTGTTGCATATAGCTGTAGACATTTTCTGTCTCTGATTTTCACTGAATAAGCCTGCATCTCTAACATAACCCAGGGTATGTACTATGGAGGTTTAATCCGTAAGAGGAGGAAAAAAAAGTTTAGCTATGTTTCCATGGTTTGTGGCCTATGTATAAGAAAAATATTTTTTTTTTTAAAGATTTTATTTATTTATTTGACAGAGAGAGACACAGCGAGAGAGGGAACACAAGCAGGGGGAGTGGGAGAGGGAGAAGCAGGCCTCCCGCGGAGCAGGGAGCCCGATGTGGGGCTCGATCCCAGGACCCTGAGATCATGACCCGAGCTGAAGGCAGACGCTTAACGACTGAGCCACCCAGGCGCCCCGAAAAATATTTTTATTTTTACAACTTGAAACAACGAATGCCTTTTAGATCTTAAAAGGATAAGAAATTTCTGAAGTTTAAAGTAATAACAATGAAAAGTTTAACTTACTACAGTAAAAAAAAAATTTGTGAAAAAGATTAAATCAAATATGACAGTAATTAAAGCTATGACATAAAGAATTTCTTAAATTAGTCAGAATAATATGAAAATCCCAGTAGATAAAATGACAAAAGTCAAAACTGACAATTTGTTCATAAGAAAACACATTTATTCCACTAATATTAACCCTCATTTTCAATAAAATGCTCATAAGCAACCAGATACAATGTAATAAATACCTGTTTATTTAATAAATATTTCAAAAGTAAAAAGAATGTTAGAAAGGATACCTGCTAAATATAACGAACTATAAATATATTTGTGTTCTCCTTTCTTTTCTCAGCTTTTTAAAAATAGATATAAAATTTTATAAAGTAATAATTAGAATCATGTATTATTGGGTTTGTAAAAGACCCAAATAGCACCAAAAAAATAGTGCAAAAAGAAGGAACTAGAAATTGAGCTATAGAGGAGTAACATTGTGTCTCACTGGGGTTAATTTAGTATCAATTTGAAATGTATTTTGATGAGCCCTAGAGAAACCACTAAAAAATAACAAAAAAATATGGTGAAAAAAACCAATAAGGAACTAAACTGTTACACTGGAAAAATTCACTTAATGTAAGAGAAGGCATTAAGTGAAGAATCGGGAACAAAATGTAGAAAATAAAAAGTAAAATGGCAAACACACAAATAACGATATCATTAAAAATATTTAATGTCAGTGGATAAAACAATCCAGTAAAAAGGCAGAAATTAGGGACGCCTGGGTGTCTCAGTCCGACTCTTGATTTTGGCTCAGGTCATGATCTCAGGGGTGGGATTGAGCCCGGCATCAGACTCTGCATTCAGTGCGGAGTCTGCTTGGGATTCTCTCTCTCCCTCTCCCTCTGTTCCTCCCCCTGCTTTCTCTCTCTCTCTCTCTCACTTTCTCTCTCTGAAATAAATAAATTTTTTTTTAAAGGCAGAGATTGTCAGGCTGTATAATGATCCAACTGTATGCTGTCTACACAACACACTTTAGATTCAAAGATATAAATGAATTGAAAATAAAAGGAAGGAAAAGAAATATATTATGCAAACAATACCATAAGAAAGTTGGAGAGGCTACATATCAGACAAAATAAATTGTAAAACAAAAAATATTATTACTGATAGAGACATCTTATAATGACAAAAGGGTCAATCCATCAGGAAGACATAAAATCATAAACAAATATGCACCTAAAAACAGAGCTTCAAAATATAAGAAACATACCTGAAAAGAATAAAGAGTAACAGATAATTCAACAATAATAGTTACAACTTTCAATAATGGATAGAAATATCCAAATACTTTCAATAATGGATAGAAAAACTAGGCAAAAGATCAAGAAGGAGATAGAAGACTTGAATGACAGCATAAGCCAACTAGACAAAATAGACATCTGTAGAACACTCCACCCAACAGCAGTAGAATTCTTCCCAAGTGTATATGGAACATTTTCCTGGATAGACCATATGCTAGGCCATAAAAAAAAAAAAAAAAAATCAATAAATGTGAAAGGATTGAAACCATACAAAGTACTTTCTCTAACTATAATAGAATGAAATCAGAAAGCAAAACCAGTGAAATTTGTGAAATTTATAAATATGTGGAAATTAAACAACTTACTACTAAATGACCAATGGGTCAAAAAAGAACTTACAAGGGAAATTGGAAAATACTTTGAGATGAATAAAAGTGGGGAGACAACACACCAAAGCTCACATGACTCAGCTAAATCAGTACCCAGAGGGAAATTTATATCTGTAAATGCCTGCATTAAAAAAAAAAAAAAGGAAAGATCTTAAATCAACAATCTAAGAGGGCCAACTAAACCCAAAGGAAGTAGAGGGAAGGAAATAATAAAGATTAGAGTAAATAAATGAAATAGAGACTAGAAATAAATAGTGAAAAGCAGAAAAACCCAAAGATTGTCCTTTGAAAAGATCAACAAAATTGATAACCCTTCAGTAAGATTGACAGAGAAGACTGAAATTACTAAAATCAAGAACAAAAGGGGGATATTGCCACCAACTCTACAGAAATTAGAATTATAAGCAAATAAGATGAATAACAGTATGCCAACAAATTAGATCGCTTAGACGAAATGGTCATATTCCTAGAAAGACTCAAACTACTGAAAATATTTTAAGAATAGAAAATCTGAATAGACTTACAGCAAGTAAAGATTGAACTAGCAAAAAAAAAACAAAAACAAAAACAAAAACTTCCAACAAAGAGAGTTGAGGTAGAGGTGGTTTCACTGATGAATTCTTTCAAACGTTTAAAGAAGAATTAATAGAATTCTTCACAAACTCTTCCAAAAAGTAGGAGAGATGGGAACTCTTCCCAACTCACTCTATGAGGTAATATTACCTTGTAACAAAACCAAAGAAATCACTGGAAAGGAAAACTACAAATCAGTTTTCTTATTAATATAGATGGAGCAATCCTCAACAAAATACTAGCCAACTGAATTCAATATATAAAAAGGATTATACACCATGACCAAGCGGGATTTATCTCAAGAATGCAAGGTAGATTTAGCATCAGAGTAAGTTAATACCCCTCATCAATAGAATAAAGGTTAAACATATTTCAGTACATACATAAAAATCATTTTATAAAATTCAACACCCCTTCACGATGAAAACAAATCAATATGCTAGAAATAGAAGGGCACCTGTGTAGCTCAGTTGGTTAAGCATCCATCTCTGCATCTCAGCTCAGGTCTTGATCTCAGGGTCGTGAGTTCAAGCCCTGCATTGGGTTCCACACTGGGCATGGAGCCTACTTTAAAAAATCCTAGAAATAAAGGGTAACTTCCTAATCTGGCAAAGTATCTCTATGAAAATCCCCCAGCTAACATCATACTTAATGGTTAAGTACTGGATGATTTCCCCCTAAGATGAGGAACAAGACATCTACTTTTGCCACTTATATTCAGCATTGTACCAAAGGCTCCAGCCAATATAGTTAGGCAGGCAAATTAAATGAATGCGAATGAATTAAAAGCCATGTTGATTGGAAAGGAAGAAGTCAAACTATCTCTGTTAGCAGAGCTGACATGATCTTGTATATGGAAAATTCTATGGAACTGCTAAGAAACTATCAGAACTAGGGCGCCTGGGTGGCTCAGTTGGTTAAGCGACTGCCTTCGGCTCAGGTCATGATCCTGGAGTCCCGGGATCGAGTCCCGCATCTGGCTCCCTGCTCGGTAGGGAGTCTGCTTCTCCCTCTGACCCTCCCCCCTCTCATGCTCTCTGTCTCTCACTCTCTCTCTCTCTCAAATAAATAAATAAAATCTTTAAAAAAAAAAAAAAGAAACTATCAGAACTAATAAGTTCAGCAAGGATACTGGATATAAGATCAATATACAAAAATCAATTGTATCTGTATACAGTAGCAGTGAGCATACCAAAAATGAAATTAAGAAAACAATTCAATTATAAAGTAGTACCAAAACAAACAAAATACTTAAGAATACATTTTTAAAAAGAAGCATAAAACTCATACTCTGAAACCATAAAAACATTTTTGAAAGAAATTAATCCTAAATAAATGGTCCATATTCACATATCCATATTCACATATTAACAAGAATTAATATTGTTAAGATGATACTAACTCATCTACAGATTCAGAGCAATCTCTATCAGAATCATTTGAAATTGACAACCCGATCTTAAAATTCATATAGAAATGCAAGAGACCCAGAATAGCCGAAAGAGTCATGATAATTAAATACACAGTTGGAGGACTCACACTTCTTGATTTCAAAACATTTTATAAAACTACAGTAATCAGAACAGTGTGGTACTGAGTTAAGGATAGACATATATATCAATAAAATAAAATTGAGATTCCAGAAATAAACCCTAACATTTATAGTCAACAGATTTTTACCAATGGTTAAAGACAATTCAATAAGGAAAGAACAGTCTTTTCAATAAGTGGTGTTGATCCAACTGGGTATCTAAATGCAAATAAATGAAGTTATACTCCTACCTCACACTATATATAAAAAATGAACTCAAAAGGGATCGAGTACCTAAATTTAAAAGCTTAAACTATAAAACTCTTGAAGAAAAGGTATAAATTTTTGTGACATTGGATTAGGCAGTGTTTCCCTAGATTTGACACCTAAAACACAAGCAACAAAAGAAAAATAGATAAATTGGGCATTATATAAATTTAAAACTTTTGTGCTTTAAAGAATGCCGTCAAGGAAGTGAAAAGCCAGGAAAAAAACATAATGTCACCAAAATGGTGATGTGTGGGAATCCACTCTCTATCCCCTCACAAAGATCAATGATTGGACAGTTATCCATGAAGAGAAAAACAGTTCTGGGAGAGGTCTGGAGTCTGCGTAAGAAACTTTAGCAACATTGTGGAACAAAAAACCTGAGAATAACCACAAAAGAACAGAAAGAAGACAACTTCATTTTACCTGCATCATTCCTTCCCCCAAGCTGACGTTGCACAGCACCAGGAGGGAACTTGTCAACCAGAAAGTGTTTTCCTTGCCAGGAAAGGAGGGGCAGGGTGAGCAACCAGCTTTCCCAACCTTTCAGGACATTGCCCCAAGGTTCTGCTTTAGTTTCACTCCACCCACACTGCAAAAGTTGACAGATAGAGGTGGCTAGGAGGAACAGGAAAGAAAAGGGATACCAATAGCAGCCATGCAGTGAGAGTGATTGTGACTCACGCACCTGCTCTGCAGATAAACCCAGCAGATTTTGCCACTGAAGAAGCGAATGGCCAGAACAGTTGCCACAGACACCTGGAAATTTCATCAGCTTATGCCCCAGAGGTATTCATATTCGTGATACTAGCCATCAAAATCCTCCTCGTTCCAATTCCCACCCCACTCTTGCCAGCTCCCAGGAACCACATGAGCATCCATTCCAGAACTCTGTAGCTGTGTGAGTACAAAACATCAGCCTAGACTCCTACAGCTGACCGAGTGTGTGTTCAGGGTTAGCCTTTCCAGCTATGCCCTTCCATACTGTAGGGTGCCATGTGTGAGTTTGGGGCTAGCCTGTCCATTTGTGCCCTTCCATACTGTAAGCCTGAAATCTGTCCCCAGCCTCCACTTCATTGTGCATGCAGGCAGGGGTACTACTGATAGAATATGCTGATAATTAGAGTCTCTGCAGCAGCCTGTTGGCCTGATTAGGCCTTATCATCTGTCACTGCCCTGCACCACCATGTTCACCTGAAGCTAGCTCCTCCACCTTTGCACCTGCACACCTCCAGCCTGACCCCTATGACTGGCCTACACTGTAGTACACACACCCAAGGAAAGAATGTGCAGCCACACTAACAGCCAGGGCCCTTGCAGCTACCAATGAGCTTGTAGTTGGCCCTGGCCTTTACTGCCTATCTTAGTCCTGAGCACTATGTATGTGTCTGCAACTGGACTCTACGACTACATAGGCACATGCAGCTGGCCCCTGTAGCCAGCCATGTGCACACCAGCTCTGGCCATCACCACTGCCTGCCCCGATCCCTATTCATTGGACCTGAAGGCACTGCTGAGGACACCAGTAGCCCTAGCAGCCACTTCAAACCCCTCACAGTTCTTGCCAAGAAACACATAGTTGTCAATGTGGAGGACCTCAGCAGCCTGAGCTGAAGAGACATTACACCCCACCAAATGTGGTGCTGCCACACACACCCATTCTTGGTACCCTGCGACACTAAACCCAAAGTCACAGCATGCTCCAGTGTGCTGTTATCCACAAGTAAAAGTCTTCCTTTACTGATATCAGTCCCTAAAGTCTGGAAGAGGTGACAGCATTTTCAAATGCACAGACACCTATACAAGGCTACAGGGATCGTGCAGAATCAGGGAAATATGACTCCTCTAAACAAACACGGTAAACCTCTGGTTACTGGCCCCAATGAAAAGAGTATTTTAAAACCAGCAAGAGAGGGGTGCTTGGGTGGCTCAGTTGGTTAAGCATCTGCCTTCAGCTTAGGTCATGATCCCAGGGTCCTGGGATCAAGCCCCATGTTGGGCTCCCTGCTCATCAGAGGAGTCTGCTTCTCCCTCTCCCTCCCCTGCTTGTGATCTCTCTCTCACTCCTCTCTCAAATAAATAAATAAAATCTTTTAAAAAAGAGAAAAAGAAAAAATAAAAACAGCAAGAGAAAAAAAAATTCTCTCTCACAAGGAAACTACCATATTATCAGCAGATTTCTTATAAAAGACCTTGTAAGCCAGGAGATAATGGGAGGTATATTCAAAGTGTTGAAAAAAAGAAACTGTTGGGGCACCTGGGTGGCTCAGTTGTTAAGCATCTGCCTTTGGCTCAGGTCATGATCCCAGGGTCCTGGGATCGAGCCCGGCATTGGGCTCCCTCCTTTGCAGAGAAGCCTGCTTCTCCCTCTCCTACTCCCCCTGCTTGTGTTCCCTCTCTCGCTGTGTCTCTCTCTGTTAAATAAATAAATAAAATCTTTAAAAAAATGAAAAAAAGAAACTGTATAGCAAGAATACTTTACCCAGCAAAGTTTCCTTCAAAATTAAAAAGAGATCTAGACTATGCAGAAGCTTTTTATTTGGATACCAATAGTTTATTTTTGCTTTTGTTTCCCTTGTCTCAGAGACATATCTAGAAAAATGTTGCTACGGCCAATGTCAGAAATATTGTCTCCTGTGCTCTCTTCTAGGATTTTTATGGTTTCAAGTTACACATTTAGGTCTTTAATCCGTTTTGAGTTTATTTTTGTGTATGGTATAAGAAAGTTGTCTAGTTTCATTCTTTTGCATAGAGTTGATCCGTTTTTCCATAGAGAACAAACTGATGGCTACCAGAGGGGATGTGGATGAGGGGATGGATTAAATAGGTGGTGGATATTAAGGAGTGTACTTGTGATGAGCATTGGGTGATGGAATTGTTGAACAACTTTATTGTACACCTGAACCTAATATAACACTGTATGTTAACTATACTGGAATTTTTTTTAAATTTTATTTTATTATATTAGTCACCATACAATACATCATTAGTTTTTGATGTAGTGGAATTTTTTCAAAAAAGAGATAAAGTCTTTCCCTGATGAACAACAGTTAAAGGAGTTCATCACCACTAGACCTGCCTTACAAGAAATGCTGAAAGTTCTTCAACCTGAAATGAAAGGGTGCTAATTAGTAACATGAAAATATATAAGACACTGGTGAAGGTAAGCAGATAGTCAGATTCAGAATATTCTACTACTGTAATATGGTGGTGTGTTAATACTAACTCCAGTGTACTGGTTAAAGGACAAAACTATTAAAAATAATTATAGATACAATAATTTGTTAGTTGATACACAATATAAAAAGTTGTAAAAGCAAGAACAAAAGGCAGGTAGTAAAAAGGTAGAGTTTTTGTATGGGATTAAAGTCAAATTGCTATCATTATAAAATAGACTGTTAGAGGTATAAAGTGTTTTCTGCATGCCTCATGGTAAACACGAAGTGAAAGCCTACAGTGGATTCATAAAACATAAAGACAAGGGAATCAAAGTATATCACCACAGCAAATCATCAGTTCACAAAGGAAGGTAGAAAAAGTTGGAGAAAGGAACAAGGGAACTACAAAACAGCCAGAAAACAATTAATTAGATGACATTAGTAAGTGAGGACTTACTCTAAATGCAAGTGGTGTGAATTTTCCAATCAAAAGACATAGACCAGCTGGATGGATAAAAAAACAGGACCCTACGATATACTGCCTACAGTAAACTCAATTCATCTTTTTTTTTTTTTAAAGATTTAATTTATTTATTTGACAGAGAGAGACACAGCGAGAGAGGGAACACAAGCAGGGGGAGAGGGAGAAGCAGGCTCTCCGCAGAGCACGGAGCCCGATGCGCAGGACTCGACCCCAGGACCCTGGGATCATGACCTGAGCCGAAGGCAGACGCTTAACGACTGAGCTACCCAGGCGCCTCAATTCATCTTTTTTTAAATTTTATTATGTTATGTTAAACACCGTACATTACAACATCAGTTTTTGATGTAGTGTTCCATGATTCATTATTTTCGTATAACACCCAGTGCTCCATTCAGTACGTGCCCTCTTTAATACCCATCACCAGGCTAACCCATCCTTCCACCCCCCTCCCCTCTAGAACCCTCAGTTTGTTTCTCAGAGCCCATAGTCTCTCATGGGTCATCTCCCCCTCCAATTCCCTCCCTTCATTCTTCCCCTCCTGCTATCTTCTTTTTTTTTTTTAATATATAATGTATTATTTGTTTCAGAGGTACAGATCTGTGATTCAACAGTCTTGCACAATTCACAGCACTCACTATAGCACGTACCCTCCCCAATGTCTATCACCCAGCCGCCCCATCCCTCCCACCCCCCACCACTCCAGTAACCCTCAGTTTGTTTCCTGAGATTAAGAATTCCTCATATCAGTGAGGTCATATGATACATGTCTTTCTCTGATTGACTTATTTCGCTCAGCATAACACCCTCCAGTGCCATCCACGTCGTTGCAAATGGCAAGATTCCATTCCTTTTGATGGCTGTATAATATTCCATTGTATATATATACACCACATCTTCTTTATCCATTCATCTGTCGATGGACATCTTGGCTCTTTCCATAGTTTGGCTATTGTGGACATTGCTGCTATAAACATTGGGGTGCACATACCCCTTCGGATCCCTACATTTGTATCTTTGGGTAAATACCCAGTAGTGCAATTGCTGGGTCGTATGGTAGCTCTATTTTCAACTTTGTGAGGAACCTCCATACAGTTTTCCAGAGTGGCTGCACCAGCTTGCGTTCCCACCAACAGTGTAGGAGGGTTCCCCTTTCTCCGCATCCCCGCCAACATCTGTCGTTTCCTGACTTGTTAATTTTAGCTATTCTGGCTGGTGTGAGGTGGTATCTCATTGAGGTTTTGATTTGGATTTCCCTGATGCCGAGCGATGTTGAGCACTGTTTCATGTGTCTTTTGGCCATTTGGAAAATGGAAACTTCTTTGGAAAAATGTCTGTTCATGTCTTCTGCCCATTTCTTGATTGGATCATTTGTTCTTTGGGTGTTGAGTTTGATCAGTTCCTTATAGATTTTGGATACTAGCCCTTTATCTGATATGTCATTTGCAAATATGTTCTCCCATTCTGTCGGTTGTCTTTTGGTTTTGTTGACTGTTTCTTTTTCTATGCAAAAACTTTTTATCTTGATGAAGTCCCAATAGTCCATTTTTACCCTTGCTTCCTTTGCCTTTGGCGATGTTTTTAGGAAGAAGTTGCTGTGGCTGAGGTCGAAGAGGTTGCTGCCTGTGTTCTCCATTAGGATTTTGATGGACTCCTGTCTCACGTTTAGGTCTTTCAACCATTTTGAGTCTATTTTTGTGTGTGGTGTAAGGAAATGGTCCAGATTCATTCTTCTGCATGTGGCTGTCCAATTTTCCCAACACCATTTGTTGAAGAGACTGTCTTTTTTCCATTGGACATTCTTTCCTGCTTTGTCAAAGATTAGTTGACCATAGAGTTGAGGGTCCATTTCGGGGCTCTCTATTCTGTTCCACTGATCTATGTGTCTGTTTTTGTGCCAGTACCATACTGTCTTGATGATGACAGCTGTGTGATAGAGCTTGAAGTCTGGAATTGTGATGCCACCAGCTTTGCTTTTCTTTTTCAATATTCCTCTGGCTATTCAGGGTCTTTTCTGGTTCCATACAAATTTTAGGATTATTTGCTCCATTTCTTTGGAAAAAGTGGATGGCATTTTGATAGGGATTGCATTAAATGTGTAGATTGCTCTAGGTAGCATTGACATCTTCACAATATTTGTTCTTCCAATCCATGAGCATGGAACGTTTTTCCATTTCTTTGTGTCTTCCTCAATTTCTTTCATGAGTATTTCATAGTTTTCTGAGTACAGATTCTTTGCCTCTTTGGTTAGATTTATTCCTAGGTATCTTATGGTTTGGGTGCAATTGTGAATGGGATCGACTCCTTAATTTCTCTTTCTTCTGTCTTGTTGTTGGTGTATAGGAATGCCACTGATTTCTGTGCATTGATTTTATATCCTGCCACTTTACTGAATTCCTGTATGAGTTCTAGCAGTTTCAGGTGGAGTCTTTGGGGTTTTCCACATAAAGTATCATATCATCTGCAAAGAGTGAGAGTTTGACTTCTTCTTCGCTGATTCGGATGCCTTTGATTTCTTTTTGTTGTCTGATTGTTGTGGCTAGGGCTTCTAGTACTATGTTGAATAGCAGTGATGATAGTGGACATCCCTGCAGTTTTCCTGACCTTAGGGGGAAGCTCTCGGTTTTTCCCAATTGAGAATAATATTCGCTGTGGGTTTTTCATAGATGGCTTTTATGATATTGAGGTATGTACCCTCTATCCCTATACTCTGAAGAGTTTTGATCAAGAAAGGATGCTGTACTTTGTCAAATGCTTTTTCTGCATCTATTGAGAGGATCATATGGTTCTTGTTCTTTCTTTTGTTAATGTATTGTATCACATTGATTGATTTGCAGATGTTGAACCAACCTTGCAGCCCATGGCTAAATCCCACTTGGTCATGGTGAATAATCCTTTTAATGTACTGTTGGATCCTATTGGCTAGTATTTTGGTGAGAATTTTTGCATCCATGTTCATCAAGGATATTGATCTGTAATTCTCCTTTTTGATGGGGTCTTTGTCTGGTTTTGGGATCACGGTAATGGTGGCCTCATAAAACGAGTTTGGAAGTTTTCCTTCCATTTCTATTTTTTGGAATGGTTTCAGAAGAATAGGTAGTGGGGCGCCCGGGTGGCTCAGTCGTTGAGCATCTGCCTTCGGCTCAGGTCATGATCCCAGGGTCCTGGGATCGAGCCCCACATCAGGCTCCCTGCTCCGTGGGAAGCCTGCTTCTCCCTCTCCCACTCCCCCTGCTTGTGTTCCCTCTCTGGCTGTCTTTCTCTCTGTCAAATAAATAAAATCTTTAAAAAAAAAAAAAAAGAAGAATAGGTAGTAATTCTTCTTGAAATGTTTGGTAGAATTCCCCTGGGAAGCCATCTGGACCTGGGCTTTTTTTTGTTGGGAGATTTTTGATTACTGCTTCAATTTCCTTAGTGTTATAGATCTATTCAGGTTTTCTATTTCTTTCTGGTTCAGTTTTGGTAGTTGATACATCTCTAGGAATGCATCCATTTCTTCCAGATTATTTAATTTGCTGGCATATATTTGCTCATAATATGTTCTTATAATTGTTTGCATTTCTTTGGTGTTGGTTGTGACCTCTCCTCTTTCATTCATGATTTTATTTATTTGGGTCATTTCTCTTTTCTTTTTGATAAGTCTGGCCAGGGGTTTATCAATCTTGTTAATTCTTTCAAAGAACCAGCTCCTAGTTTCGTTGATCTGTTCTACTGTTCTTTTGGTTTCTATTTCATTGATTTCTGCTCTGATCTTTATTATTTGTCTTCTCCTGCTGGGTTTAGGCTTTATTTGCTGTTCTTTCTCCAGTTCCTTTAGGTGTAGGTTTAGGTTGTGTATTTGAGACCTTTCTTGTTTCTTGAGAAAGGCTTGTATTGCTATATACTTTCCTCTCAGGACTGCCTTTGCTGCATCCAAAGATTTTGAACAGTTGTGTTTTCATTTTCATTGGTTTCCATGAATTTTTTTAATTCTTCTTTAATTTCCTGGTTGACCCATTCATTCTTTAGTAGGATGGTCTTCAGCCTCCATGTATTTGAGTTCTTTCCGACTTCCCTCTTGTGATTGAGTTCTAGTTTGAAACCATTGTGGTCTGAAAATATGCAGGGAATGATCCCAATCTTTTGGTACTGGTTGAGACCTATTTTGTGACCTAGGATGTGATCTATTCTGGAGAATGTTCCCTGAGCACTAGAGAAGAATGTGTATTCTGTTGCTTTGGGATGAAATGTTCTGAATATATGTGTGAAGTCCATTTGGTCCATTGTGTCATTTAAAGTCTTTATTTCCTTGTTGATCTTTTGCTTAGATGATTTGTCCATTTCAGTGAGGGGGGTGTTCAAGTCCCCCACTATTGCTGTATTGTTGTTGATGTGTTTTTTTGCTTTTGTTACTAATTGGCTTATATAATTGGCTGCTCCCATGTTAGGGGCATAGATATTTACAATTGTTAGATCTTGTTGGATAGACCCTTTAAGTAGGATATAGTATCCTTCCTCTCTCTTATTACAGTCTTTGGTTTAAAATCTAATTTGTCTGATAGAAGGATTGCCACCCAGCTTTCTTTCAGTGTCCATTAACGTGGTAAATGGTTTTCCACCCCCTCACTTTCAATATGGAGGTGTCTTTGGGTCTAAAATTAGTCTCTTGCAGACAGCATATGGATGGGTCTTGTTTTTTTTTTTTTTTAAAGATTTTATTTATTTATGTGAGAGAGAGAAACAGCACAAGAGGGCGGAGTGGGAGAGGGAGAAGCAGACCCCCCGCCGAGCAGGGAGCCCGATGCGGGACTCGATCCCGGGACTCCAGGATCATGACCTGAGCCGAAGGCAGTCGCTTAACCAACTGAGCCACCCAGGCGCCCTTGTTTTTTTTATCCAGTCTGATAGCCTGTGTCTTTTGATTGGGGCATTTAGCCCATTTACATTCAGGGTAACTATTGAAAGATAGGAATTTAGTGCCATTGTATTGCCTGTAAGGTGACTGTTACTGTATATTGTCTGTGTTCCTTTCTGGTCTATGTTGCTTTTAGGCTCTCTCTTTGCTTAGAGGACCCCTTTCAATATTTCTTGTAGAGTTGGTTTCGTGTTTGCAGATTCCTTTAGTTTTTGTTGTTTGTCCTGGAAGCTTTTTATCTCTCCTTCTATTTTCAATGACAGCCTAGCTGGATATAGTATTTTTGGCTGCATATTTTTCTCATTTATTGCTCTGAATATATCATGCCAGTCTTTTCTCACCTGCCAGGTCTCTGTGGATAGGTCTGTTGCCAATCTAATGTTTCTACCCTTGTAGGTTACAGATCTCATCTCCCAAGCTACTTTCAGGATTTTCTCTTTGTCTCTGAGATTCATAAGTTTTACTATTAGATATCGGGGTGTTGACCTATTTTTATTGAATTTGAGAGGGGTTCTCTGTGCCTCCTGGATTTTGATGCCTGTTTCCTTCCCCCAATTAGGGAAGTTCTCTGCTATAATTTGCTCCAGTATACCTTCTGCTCCTCTCTCTCTTTCTTCTTCTTCTGGGAACCCAATTATTCTAATGTTGTTTCATCTTATGGTATCTCTTATCTCTCGAATTCTGCCCTCGTGATCCAGTAGTTGTTTATCTCTCTTTTTCACCACTTCTGTATTTTCCATCCTTTGGTCTTCTGTATCACTACTTCTCTCTTCTGCCTCATTTATCCTAGCAGTTAGAGTCTCCATTTTTTATTGCACCTCATTAATAGCCTTTTTGATTTCAACTGGGTTAGATTTTAGTTCTTTTATTTCTCCAGAAAAGATTTCTCTAATATCGTCCATGCTTTCTTCAAGCCCAGCTAGTATCTTTAAAATCGTCATTCTGAACCCTAGTTCTGTCATCTTACTAATGTCTGTATTGATTAGGTACCTGGCAGTTGGTAGTGCCTCTTGTTCTTTATTTTTGAGGTGATTTTTTTCCATCTTGTCATTTTGCCCAGAGGTGAATAGATGAATGAGAGAACAAAATGCGAACAGGGCAAGAACGACCCCATAAAAATATATACTAAACAAATCAGAAGAGACCTGAAACCGGGGGAAAAGAAAGGGAAAGAAAGAAAAAAGTAAAAGAAATAGATAAAAAACAAACAAAAAAACAGAATATTATCAAATATGATCAGGCTGGTGCATAGATCAGTGCCACACACTAGATTTTGGGCATATTTTGGTCTGTTAGAAGAAAGTGCCTCCCAAAATTTTAAAGAAAGAAAAGTTTATATATGTACAAAAATAAGGGTAAATACAATGAAGGGATGGACTGTGACTGTAAAGATGAAAATTATGAAAGATTTTATAAAGGGAATTGACAAGATGTTGGTTGAAAAAAGAAAGAAGAAGATTTTTTAAAAAGGTGGGGAGAGAGAATGTGATTAGGCAGGAAACTAGAACAAAGCCATACACTAGAGATTTAGGGTATATTTTGGTCTGTTAGAAGAAATTGTATCCCAAAATTTTAAAGAGAGAACAACTTATATATGTATATATGTACATATACGTATATATATATATATGTATATATATATATATACGTATATGTACATATATACATATATATATATATATATATACGTATATATACAATTTCTATATATACGTATATATACAATATATACAATACAATTTTGATATATATATCAAAAATAAGGTTAACTACTATGAAGGGATAGAATATGACTCTAAAAATGAAAAATAAAGATTTTTAAAAAAGGGATTGATAAGATGTTGATTGAACATGGGAAAAAGAAAAATTCAAAGAGAAAAAAAGAAAATTAAAAACATTAACTCTGAAAGACCAAAGGATCATGGGGGAAAAGCCATGGATTCTATATGCAGTATTCCCCTAGTGCTGGAGTTCTGCCGTTCTCATTGATCGGTAAACTTGGTCTTGGCTGGCTGTTCTTGCTGATCTTCTGGGGGAGGGGCCTGTTGCCGTGGTTCCCACATGTCTTTGCTGAGGCTGAATTGCCCCACCATTGCCCGGGCTGGGCTAAGTAATGTGCTCGGTTTGCTCTCAGGAACTTTTGTTCCCTGCATGCTTTCCGTACAGCTTTGGAGGACCAGAGTGAAAATGGTGGCTTCCCAATCTCTGCCCTGGAGGAGCCAAGAACTCAGGGCCCCACTCCTCAGTGAGCCCCCAGGGAAAAGCAGTTAATCACTGCCGTCTCCCCGGTCTCTGGCCGCATTCCGTGCTCACCCGGCCTGTGACCGAGCCTTTCTACCTGTGGCACATGACCCCGTGTGGAGTCTCCAAACCCAGCAGATCCCTGCGGTGCGCTTCCGCGTCGCTCCTCCCGCGGGAGGAAGGTAAGTCTCCCTGAATCTGCCGCTTTTGGGTCCCTGCTGGAGGAGCAGTGGCCCAACTGTGCCGCGGATCATGGTTTATGGCAATCCTGAGCTGAGGGCCCACGCCTTGGCTCTGTCTCCACAGCCGGCTTCCCCTCTCCGATACCTGAGAGCTCTGCCGCACTCAGGCACCCCCGGTCTTTCTATGACCCCGATGGTTCTGAGACCACACTGTCCCAGCAAGGATTCCAACCCCTGCTTAGCCACTGGAGCAATGTCCCTCAGTGGAACAGACTTCTAAAAGTTCCGATTTTGTGCTCCGCGGCTCTATCCGTTGCCAGAAGCGCCTGACGGAGGCCCCCTCCCCCGCCATCTATCCTCCCGAATACCACCTCGTATTCACCTCTCCACGCGTCCTACCTTCCAGAAAGTGGTCGCTTTTCTGTTCAGAGAGTTGTTCCTCTTCTTTTCTTCGATCTCCTGTTGAGTTTGTAGGTGTTCAGAATGGTTTGATCCCTATCTAGTTGAATTCCTGGGACCAGACGAAATTTAGGTCTTCTACTCCTCCGCCATCTTGCTCCTCCCCAAACTCAATTCATCTTTAAGGACATACATGGGCTCAAAGCAAAGTGATGTTAAAATCTATTCTAAGCAAGTAGAAACCAAAAGGGAGCAGGGATAGCTGTACTTAGGCAAAATAGAATTTATGTGAAATATGGTAATAAAGGACAAAGGACAAAATAGACTTTAAGCGAAATATGCTAATAAAGGACAAAGACCTAATGATAAGTCCATCAAGAAGATATAACAATCATAAGCACCAGAGCACCTAAGTATATTAAGCAGATACTAACAGATATGGTGGGGAAAAGACAGCAATACAGTAATGGTAGGGGTCTTCAATGTCGAACTTTCAGTAATGGATAGATCATTCAGGCAGAAAATGAAAAAGGAAACATGAGACTTGAAACATACTTTAGACCAAATGGACCTAAGAGACATACACAGAACATTCTATCCAACAATAGCAGAGTACGCATTCTTCTTGAGTGCTCATGGAACATTCCTCAGGATAGATAAAATTATAGGTCACTGAAGAAGTCTTAGCAAATTTAAGAAGGTTGAGATCATACCAAGTATCTGACCATAATGGTATTGAATTCGAAATCAGTAACTGGAAAGAAGCAGGAAATTTTACAAATATGTGAATATGAAACAACACCTAAACAATCAAGGGTCAAAGAAGAAATCTAAAGGGAAATGATCTTGAAACAAATGAAAATGGAAATTCAATGTATTAAAACTTACGGGATGCTGCAAAAGCAATTCTAAAAGGGAAGTTTATAGCGATAAATGCCTGTTTTAAGAAAAAATGACCTAAACCTAACTTTATACCTCAAGGAATGAAGAAAAAGAACAAACTAAATCCAGTATAGACAAAAGGTAGGAAATGAGAAAGATCAGAAATAGAGACCAGAAATACAATAGAAAAGATTAATGAAACTAGGAGCAGCTTTTTATTTTTATTTTTTAAGATTTTATTTATTTTGACAGAGAGAGACACAGCGAGAGAGGGAACACAAGCAGGCGGAGTGGGAGAGAGAGAGGGAGAGAGAGAGAAGCAGGCTTCCCGCGGAGCAGGGAGCCCGATGCGGGGCTCGATCCCAGGACCCTGGGATCTCGACCTGAGCCGAAGGCAGGCGCTTAACGACTGAGCCACCCAGGCGCCCCTAGGAGCAGCTTTTTAAAAAGATAAGATGGACATGGCTTTAGTTAGATTGAGAAAAAGGAAGTCTCAAAACTAGGAATGAAAGAGGAGGCATTACAACTCATTCCACAGAAATACAAAGGATCATAAAGCACTACTATGAACAATTACATGGCAATAAATTGAAAAGCCTAGAAGAAATGGATAAATTCCTAGAAATATACAACCTACCAAAGACTGAATCATGAAGAAATAGAAAATCAGGGCGCCTGGGTGGCTCAGTCGTTAAGCGTCTGCCTTCAGCTCGGGTCATGATCCCAGGATCCTGGTATCAAGCCCCACATCGGGCTCTCTGCTCAGCGGGAAGCCTGATTCTCCCTCTCCCACTTCCCCTGCTTGTGTTCCCTCTCTCGCTGTCTCTCTCTCTCTGTCAAATAAATAAATAAAAATCTTAAAAAAAAAATCAGAATAAGGAGATGGAATCAATAATAAAAAAAAAAAATCAATAATAAAAAAATCTCCCAATAAAGAAAAGCTCAGGACCAGATAGATGGCTTCATGGGTGAATTCTCCCAAATGTTTAAAGAAGAATTAATGCCAATCCTTTTCAAACACTTCCAAAAAATTGAAGAGGAGAAAACACTCCAAAGCTCATTTTATGAACCAGCATTACCCTGATACCAAAGCCAGGTAAAGACACTACAAGAAAAGAAAACTAACTACTAATATCCCTGATGAATCTATCCTCAATTCATCAACAAAAATTCTCAACAAAATATTAGCAAGCTAAATTTAATAGTATATTAAAAGGATCATACATCATCATCAGGTTGGATTTATCTGTGGGATGCAAGCATGGTTCATAGGAATACTAATACATGTCCTATACCACATTAATACAATGAAAGATCAAAATTAAATGGTCATCTCAGTAGATGCAAAAAATCTTGATCAAAGTCAACATCCTCTCATGATAAAATGCTCTTAACAAACTGGGTATAGAGGTCACATACCTCAACATAATAAGGGCCATAGATGACAAGCTCACAGCTAACATAATCAGCAGTGAGTGTTTGAAAACTTTCCTCTAAGATCAGGAAAAGACAAGTGTGTCCACTCTCACCACTCCTATTAAACATAGTAGTAGAAGTCCTAGTCAGTGGACTTAAGCAAGGAAAAGAAAGAAAAGGCATCCGAATCAGAAAATAAGAATTAAAATTGTCTTTGTACACGACATGATCTTATATATAGAAAATCCTAAAGACTCCACCAAAACACTCTTAGAACAGATTTAAAAAAATCAGTAAAATTTCAGGATATAGAAATCAGTTGTGTTTCTCTACATTAACAATGAAATACCTGAGAAACAAAACAATTCTGTTCACAGTAACATCAATAAAATGCTGAGGAATCAATTTAATCAAGTAGGTGATCTGTACACTGAAAGCTACAAGAATTTTTTTTAAGATTATTTACTTATTTGTCAGAGAGAGAGAGCACAAGCAGGGGGAGTGGCAGGCAGAGGGAGAAGCAGGCTCCCTGTTGAACAAGGAGCCCAAAATGGGGCTCAATCCCAGGACCCTGGGATCATGACCTGAGCTGAAGGCAGGTGCTTAACCAACTGAGCCACCCAGGCGTCCCAAGAATTTTTTTAAATTAAAATTGACCTGCAATGTTATATTAGTTTCAAGTATACAACATAAATGATTCAACATTTCTATAAATTACACCGTGCTTATCACAATAAATGTAGTTACCATCTGTCACCATACAGTTATTACAGTCTTATTGACCGTATTTTCTATGCTCTACTTTTCACCCCCCTGGTTTATTTTATAACTGGAAGTTTATACTTCCTAATCCCCTTCACCTATTTCACCCATCTCCCCATACCTCTGCCCCTCTGGCAACCACCAGATTGTTCTCTGTATTTATGAGCCTTCAGGGTTTTGTGTGCTTTGTTGTTTGTTCATTTTGTGATTTAGATTCCACATATAAATGACATCATACAGTATTTTTCTTTCTTTGACTTTTTCACTCGGCATAGTACTCTCGGGTCCATCCATGTTGTCACAAATGGCAAGATTTTGTTCTTCTTATGACTGGGTAATATTCTATTGTGTGTGTGTGTGTGTGCGCGTGCGCGCACACGCGTGCATGTGTACACACACACACCTACCATTCCTTCTTTATCCATTCATCTATCCATAAGGACTTAGTTTCCTGCTGTATCTTGACTGTTAAAAATAATTCTGCAGAGGGCGCCTGGGTGGCTCAGTTGGTTAAGCGACTGCCTTCGGCTCAGGTCATGATCCTGGAGTCCCTGGATCGAGTCCCGCATCGGGCTCCCTGCTCGGCAGGGAGTCTGCTTCTCCCTCTGACCCTCCTCCCTCTCATGCTCTCTGTATCTCATTCTCTCTGTCTCAAATAAATAAATAAAATCTTCAAAAATAATTCTGCAGAAAACATTGAAGTTCACGTATCTTTTTGAATTAGTGTTTTCATTTTATTTGGGTGAATGCCCAGGAGTGGAATTATTGGATCATATGATAGTTCTACTTCTGATTTTTTGAGGAACCTCCATACTGTTTTACATAGTGGCTGCACCAATTTACAATCCACCAACAGTGCATGAGGGTTCCCCTTTCTCCTTACCAACATTTAGTATTTCTTGTTTTTTTTAAAAATTTAAAATCAATTAAATAACATATAGTGTATTATTAGTTTCAGAGGTAGAGTTCAGTGATTCATCAGTTGCATATAACACCCAGTGCTCATTACGACAAGTGCCCTCTTTAATCCCCATCACCCAGTTACCCCATCCCTTTACCTCCCTCCCCTCCAGCAACTCTCAGTTTGTTTTCTATAGTTAAGAGTCTCTTATGGTACCTCTCTGATTTTCTCTTATTTTATTTTTCCTTTCCTTCCTCTATGTTCACCTGTTCTGTTTCTTATATTCCACATCTGAGTGAAATCATCTGATATTTGTCTTTCTCTGACTTATTTCGCTCAGCATACCTTCTAGTTCCAACCACGTTATTGCAAATGGCAAGATTTCAGTGTATATGTATAGATACACCACATCTTCTTTATCCAATCATCTATTGATGGACATCTGGGCTCTTCCCATATTTTGGCAATTGTAGACATTGTTGCTATAAACATTGGGTTGCATGTGCCCCATCGAACATTATGTTTGTATCCTTTGGATAAATATCTAGTAGTGCAATTGCTGGGTGGTAGGGTAGCTCTATTTTTAACTTTTTGAGGAACTTCCATACTGTTTTCCAGAATGGCTGCACCAGTTTGCATTCCCACCAACAGTGTAAGAGGGTTCCCCTTTCTCTACATCCTTTCCAACATTTGTTGTTTCCTGCCTTGTTAATTTTTGCCATTCTAACTGGTGTAAGGTGGTATCTCATTGTGGTTTTGATTTGAATTTCCCTGATGGCTAATGATGTTGAACATTTTTTCATGTGTCTGTTAGCCATTTGTATGTCTTCTTTGGAGAAGTGTCTGTTCATGTCTTCTGCCCATTTTTGACTGGATTATTTGATTTTTGGGTGTTGAGTTTGAGAAGTTGTCCCGTTTCATAGGTTCCATTTTGTTGACTGAAGTTTCCTTTGCTGTGCAAAAGCTTTTTATCTTGATGGAGTCCCAATAGTTCATTTTTGCCCTTGCTTCCCTTGCCTTTGAAGACGTACCTAGCAAAACGATGCTGCTCTCCTCTAGGATTTTGATGGATGCTTGTCTCACATTTATTCTTTCATCCATTTTGAGTTTATTTTTGTGTATGCTGTAAGACAGTGGTCCAGTTTCATTCTCCTGTCTGTGGCTGTCTAATTTTCCCAGCACCATTTGTTGAAGAGGCTGTCTTTTCTCCATTGGGTATTCTTTCCTGCTTTGTCGAAGATTAGTTGACCATAGAGTTGAGGGTCCATATCTGGGTTTTCTATTCTGTTCCTTTGATCTGTGTGTCTGTTTTTGTGCCAGTACCATACTGTTTTTATGATTATAGCTTTGTAATACAGCTTGAAGTCTGGATTTGTGATGCCTCCAGCTTTGATTTTCTTTTTCAACATTCTTGCCTCTCTTCTTTCACCCATGGCGGCCGCTTACCACTTTGGCATAGCCTGCCCGTCATCCCAGGCTCACCTCTTGCTCTGAGAGCCTCCCAGTCCTCTGGTTTCCACCTGTTTGCAGCTATGTGTAACCCCTCAAATTAACACCCAGTTGTGTATTCTAATATCTTTTGTTGTTTTGGTGTTGTTGATTATTTCTCCAAGTACATTGCCAAGGTTTCCTTGAGGACCAGGCTGTCTAGAGATAAAGACACAAAGTGGTATAAGGGAAAAGATGGAGCTTTGGCTTTTTGGTTTGTCATCACCATGATTTCACCTCTTCTTAGCTTTGTGGCTTTGGGTTCAGTGCTTATCCTTTCTGAGGCTGTCTCTTTATCTATAAAATGAGGATTAAGAAGCAAATCCCGTATATCTAGTGTGCCCCTCTGATGGATATTTGTGTTCCCTGAGTGCCTTTGGCGTAGACAACAACAAAGTGGCAGTTACTAGTCCCATGATTACTAAAAGCCTAGGTTTTCCAATTCAGATTGTATACTGATGTTACATAGGGAAATAAGAAACATATTAAGAACCTTAAGATTATAGAAGTTTTAAAAGGAATACTTTTTTTTTTTTTTTGCATTGTAAAAGTAATGTGACCACATTTTAAAAGTTTGGGGTATTGGGGCGCCTCGGTGGCTCAGTCAGTCAAGTGTCCAACTCTTGGTTTTGGCTCAGGTCATGATCTCAGCATTGTGAGATCGAGCCCCGAGTTGGGCTCTGTACTGGGTGTGGAGCCTGCTTAAGATTCTCTCTCTCTCTCTTTTTCCCTCCCTCCCTCCGTCCCTCCCTCCCTCTCCCTCACCCTCTGTCCCTCCCCTCATCCCTCTCTCTCCAAAAAAAGTTTGGGGGTATTATAGAAGAGAAAAATAATCAATGACCCATACTCCTACCATAATGCAATTACTATTAGCATTTTGGTTTTACCCTCTTTGTGCATTTTCTCAATTTATTTTAACTTAAGTGTTTTCATCATGAATTACTTGTAATTATTTTAAGTTTTCATATCTACTTTCCCACTTAACATAGTTTGATTGTTTTCTTTTATTTATTTATTTTTAAAAAGATTTTATTTAAGAGAGAGAGACCGAGAGCAGGGGGAGGAGCAGAGGGACAGAGAATCTCAACAAGACTCTGCACCGAATGGGGAGCCTGAGGCGGGGCTTGATCTCATGACCCTGAGATCATGACCTGAGTCAAAACCAAGAGTTGGACGCTCAACTGACTGAGCCACCCAGGCACCCCAATTGTTTGCTTTTAAAAATAAGGAAGCAGTATTTTTATTTAATCATAAAACTTCATTTTTATGAATGATAAACTTATTTTTCTATTCTGGTATATTTCATATCTATTGAAATAATATATAGCAGTATGAGTTAAGAGTCATTAACTATATACTGACTGCATGGAATTGGTATTAAAATCCTTTGTGTTTAAGTAACAATTTCAATAAATTCCTAATCTTTTCTCCTGTTAAAAACTAAATTAAAAACAAATATGGCTATCAAGAAAATACGACTTTTCCAAAACAAGTACAATTAGTAGAAACAGGTCAAATATATGGCTTAAATTTTAATGATTTCTCTCTCTTTTTTTTTTTTAAACAAAGGTCCATTTTAGCTTCTTATCTTCTGAAGGAAAAGCTCAACATCTTGGGCAAGTTGGGGTGTCTGCTAAGCTGTGCAGGTTCTGTTGTGCTGATTATCCACTCCCCAAAATCTGAGAGTGTGACCACGCAAGCTGAGCTGGAAGAGAAGCTGACTAACCCAGGTAACTCCTTTCTAGCAAAGCTGCAAGAAAGCTTGCCTGTCAGTATGATCCTTCCAGGTATAGGGTGGAGTTGGCTTACCCATGGTCTGTTCTCCTAGACCCTGTGTTTGACTTTGCCTATGAGTGGCCATCGCTGTGCCCTGCTGGCTATAGCATCCCTCACTCCTGCTGCCCCAGGTGTGGGAAGAGGCCTCGTGGTCCATGCTTTCCAGACATTGCATCCCCCATCCCTGGGGTTCCGGACCTCTTCTGCTTTCTCCTGGACCTTAGGGACCTGGTGCATGGGTGCCTTCATCATCTGGCCCCCTCCACAACAGTCTCATCCGTTCCAGCCTCCCTTCCACACCCACCCAACCCCTGCTTACTGTGGCCTTCCGGTTCCCTGCCTCCCATGACCACCCCCCCACATGTCTCCTCCCACAGCCTCTCACCTCTCCCCACCTCCCAGTATTCGTACCCCACCTCCTTCCCGCATTCCTGCTGTTACTGCTTCTTGGTGTTAGTCCTGCTGGGGTCTGCTCTGGGCCGTCCTCGCCTCAGGACCACTGTGTGTCCAAGCCTCTGCACTTCCCTCTGATGTGAAGCCGAGAGCTGAGATCCAGTTTGATTTATCTTTGGATCTCCCACAGAAATTTCTCTATATTTTTTCTACGTATTTTTGACATACTATATATTTTTTGAGAAATGCTATAAAAAAAACAGTCTACATAATTATACCAGCCTAAAGTATAGATTCTTCTAAATTACTCCCAGTAGACCATCTTAATGTTGCTTACCAACAATTTTAGACAGGTACCAGCACAAAACTGCATCCACATGAATATCCCAAATACAGACATCTCTGGGCCACAAAAAAATCTGACCATTCTTTTATAGCTCTCAAATGGCTGTGACTGACATTGCAGCAGAAATATCTGTAAAATTTGAAAAGGGATTTATAATGAAATTAGCCAAGACTATTTCTCTGTAATTTTTTATCCCTAAATACTTAGTATTGTTCTATTTACTTTATCCTGTAAAAGCCAAAATATTTCCAAAACTGTGAGAAATGAGAGTACAAACACATGGAAAAAAAAAATCAGAAAACTGGATATGAATGTCCTGAAGGATTTACTTTATGTAATTTTCAGAACAATGTATCTTCCTTTTTTTTTTTTTGAATGGGGGCTGCGAAGGGAGAAGGAGAGAGAGAGAATCTCAAGCAGATTCCCCACTGAGCATGATGCCCTAACTGTAATATGAAGGACAAATAGCAGGTTGGTCCTTTATAATAAAATAGAATGCTCAGGTACGACTGTAGAAGACACTAAAGCCAGCAGACCCCACTGCATGTGGAGTTGCTGAGACACTGGCAGCTGCAAACACATGGGGTGTCATGCTATTAACTGAAACACTCAGGGGATATTGCCATCAGCAGTGGGATCCTCTGAAATGGAGAATAACTCTTGATGAAGTTATGAAAAATGCAGTGCTTCTTAAATATGTGCAAAAATTACTTTGTTTTGTATATAAACTGGGTACTAAGCTGTGGTAATTATAAACATGTTTTTCCCTTAGAAGCCCAAGGAGACATTCAGAAGTTGTGAGGAGAATGGGATGATTTTAATTGTGTGAAACTCTCTCCACATCCTAGGGCCCATGGCCTTTGCCTACTGTATGCAGCCCTTGATCCCCGCAACAGCCACAAATACCCCTACAGCATTCTCACATGTTCCTTAAGAAACCTCCCACTCTGGCCACACACACAAGAGCACTGTCTGCCTAGGTTTTGTTAAATTGACTCTAAAAAAAGAAAATAATCTGTTTTCCAGTGTTTGTGGGCTATTTGTGCATCGTGCTCCTTATGCTGCTGCTGCTCATCTTTTGGATTGCACCGGCCCATGGGCCCACCAACATCATGGTCTACATCAGTATCTGCTCCTTGCTAGGGAGTTTCACCGTGCCTTCCACCAAGGGCATCGGGCTGGCAGCCCAAGACATCTTCCACAACAACCCATCCAGTCAGCGGGCCCTCTGCCTGTGCCTGGTGCTCCTGGCTGTGCTCGGTTGCAGCATCATCGTCCAGTTCAGGTACATCAACAAAGCGCTTGAGTGCTTCGACTCCTCTGTGTTCGGGGCCATCTACTACGTCGTGTTCACCACCCTTGTCCTGCTAGCCTCGGCCATCCTCTTTCGGGAATGGAGCAACGTGGGCCTGGTGGACTTCTTGGGTATGGCCTGTGGGTTCACCACTGTCTCTGTTGGGATTGTCCTTATACAGGTGTTCAAAGAGTTCAATTTCAACCTTGGGGAGATGAACAAATCTAATATGAAAACAGACTAGGATGCAACAGGGGGTTGGGTGGCTCAAGGAATGGGAAATGGATGTGGTTTCTGGCCCTAATTGATGTGAAGTAGAAGAGACCCTAATCAATGGTATTAAAATTGCTTGCATATTAATGGGTGGTCTGGTGGACAGTGGGGAGCATCACTCAGCACCAGGGTGAGGGCCCAGCCCTTTGCAGTCTGAAGTTGCTAAATCGTTGTCTGGGCATCATCTCTCTCTGATGAGAGGAATCTCATGTTCATTGCCATTAACCTGGAAGCTTTCATGAATACTCTTTCCTTTTAAAATATTTTAACATTATTTAATAGAAAATAAAGATGGGCTCTTTCTGATTAGTCTTTGCAGGGGAGCAGATATTCTTACTTAGAAGATTACTTTGGAAATGGGAGAAATTGTTGTCTTGAAGTCTGACCATACAGTAAATGTGTCTGCACTTGTGTTATTTTGCATTAAGCATGTATAACATTCAGGTACCTCATCCAAATAAGAAGTATATACATTTAATTGTTTTTAATCCTCTAATGAGCTGACTCTCCCACCCCCTACTCCAAGACATTTTAATTGAAAATAGAGAGAGAATACATGGACATGATGCAGAGTTCCATTTATAGGATGACTTTCAGTAGCTCAAATCAATTTCAGTGCCTTTATCACTTGAACTCTTCACTTAATTTGATGATTACTATGTGTATGTTCTCTTAGATTAGAATAACTCTTTGATTATACTTTAATATTTCACTATTCAAAATATAAATGTGTAAAGCATTTAGAAATAACAGTATATTCATTTGTTGGAAGAAAGTCAAGGCAAAAGACACATAAGAGCAAATTGACCCTTTTAGCATGTAGTTATTATCCAATTAAAGACAATTGACTTAAGTAGCATAAGGTATTTTATTTGCATTCAGTCCATGTACCTGGGACCCAGGATCAAATATATCCATGTTCTCTTTCAGTGAGCATTGTGGCCATTCAGAAGAAATAAATTATTTAATTTGATAATAACGCTGTTAGATGAGAGAGTAAATGTTTAATAGCACATATATCAAGTTCCCTATAATACAGGAACAGGTTAAAGGACACAGTCAAGCTCAGGCTAGTTTCTGCAAATTGGAACACATACAGTAAGTTTTCAAAAGAATTTCTAGCAAAAATGAAAACAATTAACATATCCATCTCCTTATTGTTTGAGATGGCAGAGCACCCTTACAATTCCTCACCCAACCTCTCATTAAGCTTTTGAAATGCAAAATAGCCACTGATTATGCCAGTAATTGGATCAAAGAGATCATTCGTCTGTTTATAGTAACTTTCTATGTATATTAAATGGGAGCAAAGCACAAAGTGATGCAAATTATTTCATTAAGGTATCATGTACTTCATGTGCAGTGTTTTATCTAAATAGGGAACTGTGTCAAGTTGGAAGATGGGATTGGGTAAGGTAGATTTGGTGAACTAGAATATCAAATTTAATAATACCCAATTGAAGTTACTCACTAAGGGAAAAAAATATTTTTTCAGGCAAAAAGAACATTTCTGAAGACCAAAGAAATTGTTCCCTAGAGTGTTGAACAAAGAAGCTAAATAAAATGAGGATAGTTTAACATAGAGTGAAGAACACCTTTATGATTTAAAAGTACATCTGATGATTGTGGGTTGTCAGGGATTAGTGAACTAAGAGCAGCAACAAAATTGTTTTAAAATTTTTTAAATCTTAATAATCACTGATAGTTAATAAATATTCAGAAAGTCCCTCACTCTTTTTATCAGCTCTTGAAAGTTTTGTGTTTTTTTTAAATCTGGTCTTTTTAGGACTGCAAGCCTTAATTTATTGAACTGAACTTTCGAAAATATCATGTAGTTGTATCAGTATACTTTTAGGCATAAAAATAGTTTCCTAGATGAGGAGTTTGAGATATTAAAAGAATACATGTGGTAACACAAGTATACTGAGAAAGTTCATGTATGTCTTATGGAAATTATCTTGTTTATTTTGTTATAACTTACAGGTGAAGCTTAGTTTAAATTCATTTATTAGTGTTCCTCATTATATTTTAATCCACAATTATACCATGGATATTCAGAGGTGATATTTTCTGGATGATTACCCCTATGATTTTTTAGAGTAAAACAAAATCTGAAAGTAGTGATAGCTGGTCTCCTCTTCAGGGTGACTTGGTCTGGAACAGTTAGACTCTCCCAGGTTTAGCAGATTATTTTGGTAGGATGCACAGCTTTCCTTCCAGTAAATGAAGTTCTTATGATTTTATTTCAAGTGTGTGACTCTAGCCTCAAAATAATTGACATGACCAGCAGTCTAATAACCTAATTTTCATGTTTGATATAGAGCATATAACTTGTTTTTAATAGTATTATTATTATTATTTTACAAATTCATGTTTTCATAATTTGTTTGGAATTGCAAAGGAAAAAGCCTCAAAGTGAGAGTTTTAGGGGAGGGTCTAGAATGGGAATGGGTCTCATTGGTCTCTCCAAAAGTAAATACGTATGAAATATTTTCATTATTATACTATTCCTTGGGTTTTATCTCTGATGAATTAAGAAAAAAATACCTACTGTCTGTTTTCAAACCTCCTCTAAAATCTTATGTTTCTGATCACAATTTGCAAATTTACTCTGGATAGATACTTAAATAAGCCATTTGTCTCCTCTACTACTTGGTCAATGCTTCATTTTCTCATCTGAATCTTTACATTTAAAAAGATTGCTTTCTTGTTTTGCTCCTTGGGGCCTAGCACTGAGACCACCCTGGGCATTTTGCTGTTCTGGAGGACCATTCCATGTCTGTAGAGAAGGTTTTGGAGAGGAAGGACAGTCTGCTCCTTGCCACACCTGGAGCAAGAACTGCCCACAACTGGTTCTTCAGTCAAATGTCACTATGGTATTTTCATATTAGAATGTTAGTGAAATATACTTTGCTTCTCTTGGTTCAGCAATAAGAAATATTCTTTCAATTACTACTTTTCAAGCCAATTTGTTATACTCAATTTTATTTCCAGAAGTTCATTCCAGCTGTAGTAGGTTAGTTTTTGTTCTTTTTCTTTGGGTTTCATGTCTGATATTCTGTCAGAACACTATTAACGTGTGCAGTCACCCCTCATATTCCTTCTTCCTTGACAGCTCCTCTCTTTGTAAATACTGTGCTTACTTCTAGAAGCTAGTTCCTAGACATTCGTAAGGCACTGAGATGCAGTGTCTCCCAGGTGTGGACAAGCACTTTGGTCCACGGAGACCAAGGTGTTGATGAGCTGCCTAGTTCTTGTTGGGAGATGATACCTCTCTTTTCCAAGCTGCTCAACTAATCTAGAAGAGCAGAGAAAGTGTTCCGATTGTCTACAGAGCCATGCCCATTGTCTTTTCTGATGCCCACTTGATCCTGATTTAGGCCTCTTGTACCGAGTAGGAAACCAGAAAGAGAAAAATGCTTTAGTTTAGATCTGTTCACAACTGTCTGATTGGTTCCAGTGGTCTGAAGGAGTTATCCTTCTCACTGTGTTTGACACCAAGGAAGTAGTTCACCCATCAAGCAGAATTAGATGGAATCTTAGTGTTCCGCCTTCTCAGGGACCAAAAATGTAACATTAACAACTTAGCATCGACCTTCTTCCCAAGGACATGTCCGTGTTAGTTTTTCATATGTTTTACTCATATTCATAGCTAGAGGTCTGTTAACTTGAGTTGGAAAGAGAAAAGATCAAGTTGCACACCAGTCACACCATAGAACAGTTTATCATATAAAATACCTCAATTTTCTGTATTCCTCACTTCCACCTCATAGTTGTACTGGTGATGAATTTTAAGGCTCTGTCCTTTAGCTTTTAGGTGATTTTTCACATCTGGCCAGATTCTTATACCTCCGTCATATACTTGAAAAGATTAAGAATTATAGGAATGAGAACGAGAATTTGGCCCAGTATCACTACTTGTTTATTTTCATACACGTTTCTCACATGCTATTAAATGCAACAAGAGAATTATATTTTAAGAAAATGTAACTTTATGTTACATCAAAAAACGTTGTCTAGTAAAAAGTTGATAATAGAACAATGATCATGTAAATAAATCTATTTCAAATGTACCCAATATGATAAAAAGCATAGTCTAGGGCCTAGAGCATGAGCCAGGGAGAAGGATTTATTTGTTCTTTTCTCTATTTTTCCTTGAATTGTGCAACTATAGGTGAGTCACTTAACCTTTCAGTGCCTCAGTTTCTCTACCTCTAAAGGGGTGAGATGGTTCTCCAAATCACCTGTTTTAGAGCGCTCACACTTTTAGCGTGTGCTGATAGCCTCAGACAAGAGTGTTCTGTGCAGGATTGCTCTGGAGTGATGCAGTAGAAGCTCAGCTTGCACTGGGCATCCTGTCTGCTCTGTGCTACTGACATGCAGCTTCAAGCACTGAGTAAGCAAAGGAAGTGCTGGGTGTAAAGTTTGCACGATTCCATGAAGCTTTAATTTTCCTTTTTTTGTTTTAAAAGGAAGGGTTTTATATATTCTATTATAAAATATGGAAATTAAACAGGGACTTTAAAAAGCTGCACTGAAAGATCACATTCTGATGGTGTGATGAGATTTTCTCAATTCTGCAGAAGATTCGATGACCTGTGAACCAGACTGATTCTGTTGTGTTAGCTTTGTAATGAATGATGCTGAACTTCTTGCTTCCAAGCAGCTCAACCCTGACCATGAACTACCTGACACCAGGTAAATGTCAGGAGCTCCCAAACCACTAGTGCCAAAAGGTCACGTTGAAAAGTTCAGACTATTCTTTTATTTGTCAGAATATAATAATTTGACCCCCACCCCCATGTCAGTGTTTTTGCACTTTGGAATAATTTAAGGGTACTGTTTTTCAGTAGCATTCCTGAGTGTTTTTGCCTTTTTAAATGATAAATGTTTCTTTCTTGTAAAATGGAATATAATCATGAAGGAGATGATGACTAGATAAAAAAATGTAACATGTTGATTGATTGCATAAGTTTTTTCCTGTAAATGTATCAGGGGAGCTTCCAATTAGCATACATACACACATTTGTAATGGCTAAAACTTGCTTATATTTTGCTTTATAGAAGTAGTCATAGCATGTTGTAATTGCCTTATGTAAATATAAAAGGCTATTTATTAAGTTTTCCAATAATATTTATTAATCTGTATGTGTTTTAAAATAAAATAACTTATTTCTAGCTGAACACTCGTTGCTTTTTTTTTAACCCACTACTTGAAATGTTCATATAGTCTCAGGTTCCAGCTCATCCCAATGAATTCCTCAATTAAATGTTTCCCATTTTCTTTGTAGAAACAAATAGCCCAGGTCCCCATCATGATATAGAAAATGTCTACCTGTGTATATCTTAGGGAGCAAATCCATGATATGTGAAGGCATTTATCATCTAGTGATTACTTTTCTGATACAATGAAATGAGGGTTATTAAAGAAAACAAGCTATATTTTAACAGGTTAATACCTTTTACATGTTTGGGGGGGCTGTAGAACATAACATTTTATTATATTTTAAGCACATGGAAAATTACAAAATCATAACACATTTTAAAACTACAAGGGTCATCGGAAATCTTGTCATTAATGTTTATTAGTGTCCTGTAAGTCACTTTATTAAATGAAGAAATACTGGACGCCTGGGTAGCTCAGTCTGTTAAGTGTCCAGCTCTTGATTTTGGCTCAGGTCATGATCTCAGGGTCATGAGATGGAGTCTCATGTCAGCTCCATGCTGGGCTTGGAGCCTGCTTAATTCTCTCTCTTCTGCTCCTTTTGCCCTACCCACCTCCCCCCCGCCCCCCGCTCTTTTTCAAAATAAAAAAAAGAAAAAAAATATTTGAGCAAAAATATGTATTTTATTTAAAAATAAAAGGAATCCATTTTATAGACAGGCAAACATAGTTTGAATTCTCCTCCATCTTCTGTTCCTTTATCTCAGTTATTTTATATGGATTTGTTGTGTTACTTCATTGGCATCCCTCCTATCCTGCTTGCCATCGTGCAATTCCAATCCCAACTTGCAGATTTCCTCAGCAGGAATTAGTCCTTTCCAAATTAAATCCAAAAGGATTTAATTACTCACATTTTAAAAAACAGATTTTATTTTTAAGTAATCTCTATACCCAACATGGGGCTCCACCTTACAACCCCAAGAACAAGAGTTGCATGCACCACCAGCTAAGCCAGCCAGGCACCCCTAATTACTTACATTTTGATCAAAGTATAACTATACAGAAATTAGGAACAAACATTTTTAAAAACCACCAGATGTTTCTATGGATACCCCTTTCCACACAGGTTTTTGGGGTTGTGAAGTTGTATAAGTGCCAAATTCTACAAAAACTTGCCCTGGTTGGTTACTAGCAAAGAACTGTTAGTTCTAGCTTAGTCTAGCCAAGCACAGTAGTAGCTACTAGCTCTGCACCTAGTTCTGAGGGTTATATAAAATCAGGCATGCTCCCTGCCCTCCGAAGAGCTTATGCTCTAGTTCCTCTGTTGCTAAGTCATGTCCCTGCCTGATGACCCTGAGGCATGACATTTTTGGCATCTTTGTTGTAATGGTAATCACACTGGTACACCATATTTCCAACCTCACGTGGTAGTTTCATAAAGGTTTTTTGTGTTGGAGAGCTGAGGCACTGTCAAGAAACAAAAAGATTCTTCTATCTGTATTAGCAGTTCAGAAGAGAAGGAAAGGACTAATTCCTGCTGAGGAAATTTGCAAGTTGGGATTGGAATTGCACCATGGCAAGCAGGATAGGAGGGATGCCAATGAAGTAACACAACAAATCCATATAAAATAACAGATAAAGGAACAGAAGATGGAGGAGAATTCAAACTATGGTTGCCTGTCTATAAAATGGATTCCTTTTATTTTTAATGATGATGTTTGGGGGATCTCAGTGTCCTCCTTACTCTGATTTGGTGTGCTTATTCACTGTGTTGGTTTTCTATTGCTGCTCCAACAAATTACCACCAACTTTTTGGCTTAAAACAACACAAATTTATTATCTTACAGTTCCAGAGGTCAGAAATCCAACACAAATTTAACTGGGCTAAAATCAGGGTGTGGGCAGGATTATATTCCTCCTGGAGGCTCTAGGTGAGAATCTGTTCTCTGCCTTTTTCAGTAGAGGCCTTGCACATTCTTTGGTTCATTCTCCTTTCTCCATCTTCAAAGCCAGCAATGTTGTATCTCTCTGACCCTTCTTCCGTTGTCCTATCTCATTCTCTGACTCTGACACTTCTGCCTTCTTACAAAGACCCTTGTGATTATTTTGGACCCACTTAGACATGAAGGACTATCTCCCCATCTCAAGACCCTTAATTTAATGACACCTGCAAAGTTCCTTTTGCCTGTAAGGTAACATAGTCACATGTTCTGAAGGTTAGGTCTGTGGACATCTTGGGGGGTGGGGCATTATTCTGCCTACCATATCCACTCACCATCTTATCAAATGAGGCAATTATTAAAAGCCATCTCCTGGCTTTTAATGAACATCCTGGTGTTCTACCTAAATTTGCTTCAAGTTATTACTGTCTTTTTCAGAGCACTCTCCTCTCCTTCTGACAAATGTTTTGGAAAATGCCCTACTACATTTGTAAGTCATCTGTGGTCTTGAGTAAACTTAATAATATTAATTGGAAAATATTTATATAATACTAACCTTTTAAAATGCTAGAGATACCAGAGGGGAAGTGGGGGGGGGGGATGGGTTAAATAGGTGATAGGGATTAAGGAGGGCCCATGGTGTGATCAGCACACAGTGATGTATAGAAGTGTTGAATCACTATATTGTACACCTGAAAATATTACGCTGTATGTTAACTAACTGGAATTTGAATAAAAACTTTAAAAAAATAAATAAAATGCTGGAGAATGCCACTATTCACTTTGTAAGGACAAAAGGCAAATTTAGTGATAGGGAGTTGAGCTAAAGAAAAAATAATCATCTGTTTTGCTGTTCTCATGCTTCTGGCTGGCCTCTGTGGTAACAAAACAAAAACACAGACGAGCAACTAGAGAACAATTTATACATGAGAAACTATTTGATTTACTAATACATGATTTTTAAAAATACTGTTTATTGAAGTCTTGCTTATACTTCTATAACAAAGATTCTCACAGCTTTATTGAAGTATAATCAACATACTCTAAACTGCACATATATAAAATACACATTTGGTAGGTTTTGATGTATGTCGTATGATGTTATAGGATGAAAGCATCCCCATGAGTAAAACAGTGAACATATCCATCACCTCAAAGTTTCTTTATGCCCCATTGTAATCTCTCTGCCCTTATTGTCCCCTCTACTCCCAGCCAACCATCTACTTTCTGCTGCTATATATTACCTTCCATTTCCTAGAATTTTATATAAACATAATTATTTATTATATACTTTTGGTCTGGCTTCTTTCACTTACCAAAATTATTTTGAGAATTAGCCATGTTATATAGCATGTATCAATAGTTCATTCCCTTTTATTGTTCAGTGATATTATATTATATGGATATACCACAGTTTGCTTTTATCCACAGTTACTTTGTTATTGAACATTTGAGTTGTTTCCGTTTTTTTGGACATTACAAATAAAGCTGCTATTGAATGTTCATTTATAAGTCTTTTAAGGGATATATGCTTTCCATTTCTCTTGGGTAAATATCTAGGAGTAGAAAAGCTGGGTCATATGGTTGATATATGTTTAACTTTTTAAGGAACTGCCAAACTGTTTTCCAAGGAAGTTGCACTGTTTTATAATCCCACCAGCAGTATATGAAAAGGAAATGGATTTTTAAAAATTTAAAAATATCTATGATCAATAACACATTATATAAGTTGTGCAACATCATGTGCTGGAGAAGTGGTCTGGACATTTAAGGAGCCTGCATAATGTTAGCAGGTATATTATACACTTATAAAAACAATGCACTGTGTAATGTGGCTTTTAAGTGTCAGGTGGGAAGTCCAAATAAATGTGAGAGGAGTCTGTGAGCTACAACAAAGAGAGAAAGCTGATTAGATGAGGCAGGGCTTTGCTGGGATGATTAGAATACTGGCAGAAAAGACCTGCAAGCAAATTCCTTAGGTTAACATAATTTCTAAGCATTTTTTTTAAGATTCTATCTATTAGAGAGAGAGAGAGAGAGAGGCAGGCAGAGGGAGAGGGAGAAGCAGGCTCCCTGATGAGCAGAAAGCCTGACATAGGGCTCGATCCCAGAACCCTGAGATCATGACCTGAGCCACAGGCAGATGTTTAGCCAACTCAGCCACCCAGGCACCCCATTTCTAAGCATTCTTTTTTTTTTAAAAGATTTTATTTTTTTGACAGAGAGAGATACAGAGAGAGAGGGAACACAAGCAGGGGGAGTAGGAGAGGGAGAAGAAGGCTTTCCGCGGAGCAGGGAGCCCAATGCAGGGCTCGATCCCAGGACCCTGGGATCATGACCTGAGCCAAAGGCAGACACTTAATGACTGAGCCACCCAGGCACCCCAGCATTCTTGTTCATACAAACTAACCACTACTTTCATTATAATCATCTGCCTCCTACAGGTATCTGGTGGCAGTTGTTAGTTATTGCTACATACCATCTCTATCAAAACTGGTGACTTAGAACAACAATCATTTAGTCTTTTTCATATGTCTGTGGATCAACAGTGCACGTTTGTGGACCTCAACCAATCAAATAGGTCTGTTGTTGGCTCAATCTCTGGTGTCTGGACATAGTATGGTTCATCTGGGTAGCTTTCCAAGTGGTCTGTTCCATGTGGTCTCCTTCTCCAGCACACTAGTCCAGGTTTCTTAGCATAATTTAGTCTGGGAACCACCATATTTTCTTGGCCAAAAACAGTCCCAAGGCCAAGGCAGAATTGGGATGGAGTGGAGCTGCAAAGTCACTCTGCAAAATGTGTGGGCACGTGGATGGGTAGAGAACTGGAGCCATTTTTCATCAATCTACTATATCAGAGACCAACATGCCAACCATCTTTCAATATTTAATGTAAATTCCTTATTTGACTATGTAATCTAGAACTTGGCTGAGACCAAAGAATTAAGCAAAAAAAGTCCTCTGAGCCAGTTCTAAATACAAGGTTGGCTAGTTACCAAGCCCACAGAAGATTAAAAGCTTTTAAATTAGTAGCTGCAATAAATAAATAAGTAGCTGCATAGTCACCTAAAATGAAACCAGAGGTTGGTAGCTAATCCAATTAGTTTGAAAAAAGCAAATTATATTTGGTATTTTCTGGTTCAACAAGCATTCACCTAAAAAATATTCCCACCCAACATGATTTACATTTCCAATACTAGTGTTTTTGTATCTATTCAGAAACTGGAACAACATACCCAAAGGACCTTGGCACCTGTAACCAAGATATTATTAACAGGCCTCATCTGATCTGGCTTGTTCCTCGCCTCCTCCCTCCCACCCACCTCCCACTTCCTAGAAATGAGCCCTCTTTGTCCATTTTATTATTTTTTTTAAGATTTATTTATTTTTAGAGAGAGCAAGTCAGCTGCAGGAGTGGTAGAGGGAGAGGGAGAGAATTCTCAAGCAGACTCCCAGCTGAGTGCGAAGGATCCCAGAACCCTGAGATCATGACTTGAGCTGAAATCAAGAGCCTAACTGACTGAGCCTCCCAGGTACCCTGGTTTTCTCTAAAATGGACAGAAACAGGGGTGCCTGGGTGGCTCAGTTGGTTGAGCCTCCAACTCTTGATTTCTGCTCAGGTCATGATCTCAGGATCCTGAAACTAAGCCCCAAGACCGGCTCCCGGTTTAGTGGGAATAGGCTTGAGATTTTCTCTTTCCCTACCCCTCTGCCCGCCGGGCATGCTCGGGCGCTGTCTCTAAAATAAATCTTTAGAGAAAATCATGATGCTGGGTGCTAGGGAAGTTCTCCATTGGAGAAGCCAAGCCGGGATAGTCTAACAGTAGGTTTCCCACGTATCTCATGAAAAATACGTCTCTGCTCCAAGTGTCTGCAGACGCGCTTTCACCAAACTACTAACTCGCCCAAAGAACGCATCTTTTCAGGTTTCGGTTTAAAAAGGGCTCTACACTGAGCCCCGCCCCTCCGTGTTCCCGAACCACCCCCAGCCTCCAGGCCCAGCTCTAGCCCACCGCTTGCACTCTCGGAGCACTTGTTCCCTAGGGGAGCGCTAGCGACACGGCTTAAAATGCAGCTTCACACGCTAACCGCACGTGGGAATTAGCATTTTAAGAAAGCGGCACACGGTACTTTGATTTTGATCACCTGGTCGGCGAACCTATTTTGTAAAATATCGCCTCCAGTTCTCCCTTGTCCCGCCCTCCACCCTCCTGTTCTTGCTCTCGGCTCTCCAGGGCCAGTTAAAGAAACCGGAAATCCACAGGAACGCGCACCGGGAGCGGGCCTTCGCTGCGCTGCACCGCGCGTGCGCGCGCCGTCTCTTGCGTCACTCGGCCGCGCCCAGCTTTTCGGCGACGGCCCTTGGTCCCGGCTGCGGCGGGGGTCGCAGGTCGTCCGGGGCAGGTTCTCCTTGGCGCTCCCCCATGGAGGAGGCGGCGCTCACGGCTGCAGACCCGGATGCTCTCACCTCCTTCTGTACGGCGACGAAGGCGCTGGCCGCGCGAGCTCAAGAGGCGGCGGCCCGTGCGGCCTGTGTGGGCGTGTAAGCGGAGGTGACCAGGGCCAGATAGTGGAGGGGAAGCCGCATGGCCGGCCTCCAACTGGGGTGAGGTCGCCACTCTTTCTTTCTTTCTTTCAGGCAAGCGCGAAGGGGCTAATTGTGGGCTACTCTGCTGGTCTTGGGTTCTTGGGTTGGTAGGGGCCCTTCAGGGGACACGTGTGTTCAGAAATGGAAGGGCTTTTCCTCATATTCTGCATCGAGGAATCCCACCGTGAATTGGATTGGTATTAAATGCCGTAGAAGCCTGGCTTGTCTGTGTCGGGCGCGTGTTCATTAAGCTCATTCAAATAGTTTCGTTTTGTTGTGGTGAGTTTTAGAAGATTGTTTCAACTACCGCGGAGATACTGACAATTGAACAAGCCTTAGGAGTCGGCCGTAACGTTTTGAACATGACTGTTTCAATTTCCTAACTTTTATGAAGTCCCTTAATCCTGTCTTCCTCTCCCTACAACTGTACAAAACTCTCAATACGTTTAGTTTTGTATTTGTGTCTGTTCAGTTTCTTCACGAGGTTTTCCAGTTTAATACAGGACTATGTTTTAGTTCTGTTTCTAGAAGTTATATACCATGTGCCTAGTTAGTACTTTTTTATGAGAGAATAGAGGTCTTTGTTTTCATTGCAGTAAGCTGTCTGTTGAAGCAGTATGTTGTCCTTGGTTGAGTAGGTTTCACGTTGGTAAGTAAAACGAGTATGGAGGCTAGTAACCAAATTTTTGAAAGTAGTAACTATGCAGTCCTTTTGCCTACTTCTGTATTTTCTTCTTTCCAGGCTGGAGCTACTCTGCCAGGGTTTAAAACTTTAAATGAGAGTAAAGAGTATTTACAAGGAAATGAAAGTGAGTAAGTCATCTCTAACTGCTTCCAGACTTTTTTTCATAAGAGAGACCATATTAAACTTACATGTAAGTTAAAATTTTAATTTATAACTAATGTTGCTAAATTAGGGTTGGCGATTTAGGTTCTGTAGTATTTATAAGTACTGCTTTTAAAAATAATTAGCTAAATAAGAGATTGGAAAAAATTAAAGGAGAAGTAAAGATTAAGAAATTAAAGATTAAGAGCTCTAAAGTTTTCATTCAGTGTGGGCAGCCCATAAAGAAATAGAGTCCAATGGACACTTAGGTTCCTTTTCAGGCTGTGTAACTTTCTCTGTGGTCCTCTGCATGCGGTTTAACCCCTTGGAGGTTTGGTTTCTTTGGTTGTAAGGTGGGGAGAATGATACCTTCTTCCCATTGGGTGTATTAGAAATAATGTCTATCAGTTACCTGGAACAGTGCTTCACAGGTGTGCAGTAAGTGGTAGCTATTACTATTAGAAATAATAAAAAAGTTACATTTGTTTTTAGGATATTTCTTTTATGTAAAAATACCCTGCAGTGGTATCCTACCTACCCTTGTTCAGTGTCAGCCACAGTGGCCTTTCTTTTTCTAGAAAACTGCATACCAGTTCATACCTCTCTGCCTTTGCATTTTTTTCTCTGCTTTTTTCTTTTTCCTATCTCTTTCAAGCCTTTGCTCAGTGTTACCTTCTCCACTAGGCCTCTTAACCAACCTAGTTAAAATAGAAGTCCCCTAACCCAGCTCCCCAGTGCCCTTAACCATAGCATTTACCACCTTCCAATATAATGTTCTTATTTTTATTGTCTTGCCCTACCTCCAAACAAGGTAAACTCCATGAAGGCGGTGATTTGGTTTGTTTTATTCACTGCTGTATCCTCATTACTAGAGCATAGTATGTATTCATGTAGATGTTTGTTGGTTGAGTAAATGAGATAAGCACCTGTCCCCAGTGAAGGGGATATAAGTCGTATACATAAGTAACTGTAATACAGTCTAGAAAAGTGTCCAAAGAGAAGTGTAGGTTACAGGCCAGGGAATTCAGAAAGATTGATTACTCTGGCTTATGGAATTCAAGCAGGGCTTCATTTTGGAGGTGCCTTTTGAATTGGCTCCTTAAAGATGAAAGGGATAATGTAAACAAAGATATGGAGGAAAAGGAGTAAGTAAGAATGGCAGGAGTGTGTTGACTTCGGGTGGAACACAGGGTATGTGAAAGTATTGGGAAATAAGATTTAAAAGTTAGGTTTGGAGCAAATAGTGAAAGGTCTTAAGATTACAAATTTGAGCTTCTTTAAACAAGGGGTAGCAGGAGAATGAGATGGCACAAATGTGTTTTATAGAGCAATGTGACAGCATCATATATTGAAGCTGGATTAGGATTGGGAGAGACATGGAGGTGCAAGGCTGTATTTCACAAAGGTAGACTCCATCTGGCACTCTTGGCCCTTGTATCCAGTTTGGGTAATGAGGATGGAGAAGCCACGGTCAGAATACAAGGAGGAGCAGATTGGGGAAGAAGATGATGACCTACACTGAGAGCCTGGTTGGAGCTGCCACTTGCTTGTGTTCCACCTCTGAGACTAAATGGAGACTCCAATGGGAAAGGCAAAAGGCTGAGAATAAGGAGACCTGGATTCTAGCCCTGTGCTGCTACCTACCAGCTGCTGGAGAAGTTGCTTAACATCTTTGTGCCTGTTTTCTCATCATGGGGCCCTCACCACGTATCTTTCAAGTTTTTGTGAAAATGAAATGTCAAAAATGCTGTGACAAGTTTAAAGCTGTAAATGTACTTTTGTTGGTATATTCTTTAAAATTATGTAACTTTGGTAATTGTGTAGCCTACTGTTAATCATTTTGCAAAGCTAATCTTAATTTCAGTATATCTTATAGATGTTAGAATACTAGTCTAATTTTTCCTGTTCCTTAAATTATGTGTTCTCTGTGTTTTAGAAGAAAATGGGCCAATTTCAGAATTTTATTTTAAGATGTATTTACTTCATTTTCAACGTAACTTGTATTTAATGAAAGTTAACATAAATATTCATAAATATTAGTAAAATAAGCTGTGAGAATTAAAATTTAGAATAAGCTAGGGGCGCCTGGGTGGCTCAGTTGGTTAAGCGACTGCCTTCGGCTCAGGTCATGATCCTGGAGTCCCTGGATCGAGTCCCGCATCGGGCTCCCTGCTCGGCAGGGAGTCTGCTTCTCCCTCTGACCCTCCCCCCTCTCATGTGCTTGCTCTCTCTCATTCTCTCTCTCTCAAATAAATAAATAAATAAATCTTTTAAAAAAAATTAAAAAAAAATTTAGAATAAGCTAGAAATTCTAAGAGCCTTTAAAAGTGTGTTTAAAATTAAAATGGGTCATTTTCAGAATTTTTAGTTCACTCAGCTGTGGAATCCTTGAGGACAGGGACTTGTGATCATCTTTATAACTCTAAAGTTTGGCACATTAGAACTGCCCCGTATATGTTTATTGAACAGATGACCACATATAAGTAATAACAACAGCCTGGAGGGGAGGAGTGTGGGATGGGTCCTTCCACCTGTGTCCCCCTGAGAGGCAAGATGGGCAGGTTACCACCTGGAGCTTGTCCTTTAGGAAGATAGTTGAAGTGAAATTTAGCAAGTTTTCTTGTTTAGCTGGCCTTAAACCTGGCCCTACTTCATAGTTAATCCTTAAGAATAAAAGATAATCTGTTTCAGGCTCACCCTGCTGTGATTGACCTTGATAGTTACAGAGTGGGAGCAGATCTGAGAATAGTGAAACAAACTCATTCCTTTTAGGACATTCACACTGATGTCCTATTTTCAAACAAATGAGAAAATTAATTTACTTAGTTTAGTGGTGAAGACTACTTTATAACTTGAGGGTTTGCAAATTCTATGTTGTTTGTCTCCCTTCCCCCCATCTGCCCACCACCACACTGGTGTAGTTCCATGAGTGAACAAATAACCTTAATTATATAAAGGCTTATAAATCAGATTTGCTACTATAAATGAGTGCATTTTGTGGGAAAACCAGCACAAAGAACCAAAGTCATTGTCTTTAAGTACCTTAAAGAGTTTATCTTCAAAGATAGGACAGTAATTGAGTTTAATTTTATAAGGCTGACTAAAAATAAGTGCAAAGGAAAGAAATGCCTTTGGGCTATTGAAGAAGTCTTTGTAGCACAGCTTGGAGTGTGACCTGGTCTTGAGTGAAGAGCAGGCTTTAAGTATTGGGTAGGAGGACAGGAGGGCTGTGGTGTATCTGGGCAGTGATGACACTTGTCTGAAGGGAGCCATGGTCCTGTGTTGGGAAATGAAGGGAGCAGGAGGGTTGCAACTTTCCAAAACCATATGCATAATATTGACCAATCTGTCAAAAAAGGCTTTCTGTCTACTTTTACGTGTTCAAAATTTTCTATAATAAATAGATAAAAAGAAGAAAATAAATTTTAAATAGCATCATGAAATTCTACGTAAAATAAATATGGAGAAACTTCATATATAGGCATAATAAAGTTAAGAACAATGAACTTTCAGTGACTTTAGGATAAAATGAATAAGATTCTATTATAATGTATTGTTTTAATCACCTCTTCTTCACTTTGTTCATAGGGCTAGGATTCCCTCCCCTTGGCACGTGACGCTGGGTACACGAGAGTGATGGTGGTTTATTAATCACACTCAGCCCAGGCAGAAGGACACAGTACACTGCACAGGGCCACAGAGGGTGGGGGTGGGGGGCTGCAGAGTGAAGAAGGAGTTGCTGTGGAATGTAGGCTTTGAGTAACAAGTGGTTGAGGTGCGCCCCTTGATTCCTGCAGCAGAATGTGATTGGCTTGCTTTAATAATTCTGTAGTCTGGCAGGTCAGTGAAGCCTACTACTCAGGGATAAGCAGGAACTGTGCCAGGTCTCCATGATAAGAAGGATTATTTGAACTTTTTTTAAAGTAATCTCTACACCCAGAATGGGGCTTGAACTCACAACCCCAAGAGCAAGTCATAGGCTCTACTGACTGAGCTAGCCAGGGTACCCCAGGGAAGGTTATTTGGCTTTGGGACCTTATCCCAGGAGCAGAGTGGGGAGGGGAACTTATGGTTAGGCCATTGAAAGCCCTCCCCGTTTTATCAGATGTCAAAGCAGCACATAATATTGGGTCTTTATTTTTTTAAAGGGAGTGATTTATTTAAGTAGGTTCCACACCTAACGTGGGGCTTGAACTCACAACCCTAAGATCAAGAGGGGCATGCTCTGCTGACTGGGCCCGCCAGGAGCTTGGGTCTTAATTTTAGACCTTATACCACATGTACGTAATTTGCATTTAGTGAAAGTTACTATTAAGTGTTAATAAGTAAATATTACTAAATTAATAGTTACACATTTGGTATTTGAAAGTCAGGTTTATCTACAGTTCCAATCCCAGTATAATGATAGCCTCACAAACACAAATTTAGACTATACTTAACAGAAACCTGACTTGTTTCTGGATATCATTTTTGCAGCTAATAAAGTTATATTTTTTTGATAAGAGAATATTCAGACTAAACTTTAGCTTGTTTTCTTCAGACTTTCAAAAGGGGAGTTACAGACCAGGGAACTTTAAGTAGTCACTTCCTCAGTAAAATTTGCATGATAATTAAGAACATTGCTTGGTGGTGATAATGGTTAAAGGAGTTGATTTTACATTAAGGGGTGCTTTCAAGAATCTTAGGTGACCCATGGTCATTGGAATACAGAGTGGGCTGAAGTGTTTGGTAGCTGGGTTTCTTTACTCCCATTTTCCCAGACTTTGTTACTATTACTTTTGCATTTTCACTTGTATATAGTGCTATCACTTCCTAGCATACTTTAACAACTTCTTACAGTTTTCAAGTTTTATAGGCTGTAAAACAGCTGTTATATTTTAGGATGCTGATCTAAATGATGCAACTTTATTTTTAGGGCCAGTTATAATTATTCCATTCATCTGTATTAACCCAGAAAACATATATTAAAATAAATTTTTGAGACTGCCAAATAGCTAGGTGCACAGGATTAAAAAGGTGACTCATGTAGGAGCCTAGGGGCTGGCAGTCTAGTGAGGGAGACTGGGTCATAAACACTGTTAAACCAGTCATTTAGAGTGAACACTGTAAACACACTTGTTGTCATAATCTTTTTATAGTCTATAGAAGTAATTCTTGCTGCTAACCATTTTGTTCCCAAATTCTCTGCCTCCCCCTTTCCCTGCATGTTTATTTCTCTGTACATACTGATTGTCATAGTCCAGAATTATTCCAAAGGCAAGCTGAAGTTGAGGCTTGAGGTTACCAATGTTTGGCACATAAAGAGACCATAGTTTATTTTATTTTAAATGTAAAAATCAGTAGTAACTTTATAGATTGTTTAGCCTCTTTTGTTAGTGTATATGTTAAGGTTGTGATTCATCCAAGGTCGTGCACCCAGCTAGAGGCAGGACTGAGTCTCCAAATTCCCCACCTGGGACTTTCCTGAATGCATATTCTTGCCTTAGGATTGGCGTTAAGAAGATTGGAGTTACTTTTCCAAATACCTGTAAGAGAGAGCAATTATAGGAAAGTGTCAAGTAGACAGTTAATCTCATCCATATTGTATGTGACTGTTACAAAAACTCAGAGCACCTCCCTGACTTGAGTGTCTTACTTTCTTTCCATGTTTCAGTATTATCTTGTTCTAGATTGTGAGGTGACTTTGCTTTTGGGATTGTCAGTGGTTTCTTTTTTTCTTTCCTCCCTCCCCGCTCCCTTCCTGTAGGCTCCACACCAACACAGGGCCTGAACTCATGACCCTAAGATCAGACCCAAGTCAAGACCAGGAGTTGGCCACCCAATGGACTGAGCCACCCAGGTGCCCCTTGTTAGTGGGTTCTGTCCTGACATCCCTGCAGTTCTTGGGCACTGCAGCGTGTGTTTTAAAAACCTTAATATGGAAATGTCCAAACATACATAGTACATACAGTAGAAAGAATAATACAATCAACCCTTGGGTGTGCCTATCACCCATCTTTACCAGTGATCCCCATTTCTGCAAACAAGTTTTGGTTTTTCAAAAATCTGATGGGAATTTTACATTTTCCCATAATAAGCCTGTTCAGGTATGTAAATTAGCTATCCCAGTGGCATGTAGCAATAAGCATTTATGATTGTGTTCACAGGTCTTTAGGTCAGCAGGGATGACTGTGTTTTGCACTGCATGTGATGGAAGGGTGCCAAGGGGCAAGCAAAAATATAAAGGTCCTCTTTAGATGTAGACTCAGAACTGGCCTTTTGGCACTCCTGTCACACCTACCTCCTGTTGGCCAAAGTAAGCCACGGGCCATGCCCCAAATCAGTGGGGTGGCAAGGACTATTCTTATGAAGTGTTCCAGGAACCATAACGGACTCAACGGGCAAATCTAAACATTGGCCTCCTTGTCAATGTCATCTCAGTGTGAATACTTTTTCCATTATTACAGAACATTATCACCCATTATTTAACTGTCTTTTGTCTCCCCACTGAAGACTAAAATTTAGCTATCACTATTTTATCCATAGAGCTTAGCATAGTGTTTAGTGCACACAGCATTTGTTTGGTAAATACTGTTTGAGTAAATGGATAAAGTAATTGAGGGGCTAGGTGAATAGGAAGTTGCTTTTGCTAAAGGCCAGAATCTAATAACCTGAAGAATAGAAAAACTTGGCTAGTCAGCACGGGTTAATGTGTGAGGATCCTACTGAATTGCAGATTAGTTCTGGAACTCAGTAGTTAAATTGTACTGAAAATACCAGAAAGTTGGGCTGGCAGTTAGTTAAAACCAATCATAAACTTTGTTGCAGAGAAACCTCTGCTTTCTACACTTTGCAGTAGAGTTCATGAGTTGGCCATTTGAAAAAAAAAAAGTGCAGTCTTTGGTAAGCCTCTGCCTCCCCGTCTGGTCTTGTCGCTTGAGCTTTCTAGGTCAGTAGTCCTCTTGTTCTCTGAAAAGTCCACCGGTATCACGCTTGTACCTTGGCAAACATCTGTCTGTTAGAATCATCATCCTCTGCTAACAAAATGATATGAGAGCTCTCTTCTCTCTACACACCCCCAAATAGGCTAAATAAGAAATAAATTACCATCTGCTTATATCTACATAGATTTCTTTTTTTTAAATGAGTGAAACAAAATTTTTTATTTATTTTTATTATGTTAGCCACTGTATAGTACATCATTAGTTTTTTATATAGTGCGTATAACACCCAGTGCTCATCATGACCCATGCCCTTCTTAATACCTCTCACCCTGTTACCAGCCCCCACACGCCCTTCCCCTCTGAAACCCTCCGTTTGTTTCCCAGGGTCCATAGTCTCTCATGGTTTGTCTCCCTCTCTGATTTCTCCCCCTTCAGTTTTCCCTCCCTTCCCCTATGGTCCTCCATGCTATTCCTTATGTTCCACGTATGAGTGAAACCATATGATAATTATCTTTCTCTGCTTGACTTATTTCACTTAGCATAATCCTCTCCAGTTCCATCCATGTCGATGCAAATGGTGGGTATTCATCCTTTCTGATGGCTGAATAATACTCCATTGTATATATGTACCACATCTTCTTTATCTATTCATCTGTTGAAGGGCATCTTGGCTCCTTCCACAGTTTGGCTATTGTGGACATTGCTGCTATGAATATTGGGGTGCATGTGCCCCTTTTCCCTACATCTGTATCTTTGGAGTAAAAACCTAGTAGTGCAGTTGCTGGGTTGTAGGGTAGGTCTATTTTTAACATTTTGAGGAACCTCCATACTGTTTTCCAGAGTGGCTGTACCAACTTGCATTCCCACCAACAGTGTAAGAGGGTTCGTTCCCCTTTCTCTACATCCTTGCCAACATTTGTTGTTTCCTGCCTTGTTAATTTTTGCCATTCTAACTGGTGTAAGGTGCTATCTCAATGTGGTTTTGATTTGAATTTCCCGGATGGCTAATGATGTTGGGCATTTTTTCTTATGTCTGTTAGCCATTTGTATGTCTTCTTTGGAGAAGTGTCTGTTCATGTCTTCTGCTCATTTTTTGACTGGATTATTTGTTTTTTGAGTGTTGAGTTTGAGAAGTTCTTTTTTTTTTTAAATTTTTTTATTCTTATGTTAATCCCCATACATTACATCATTAGTTTTAGATGAAGTGTTCCATGATTCATTGTTTGTGCATAACACCCAGTGCTCCATGCAGAATGTGCCCTCCTCAATACCCACCACCAGGCTAACCCATCCTCCCACCCCCCTCCCCTCTAGAACCCTCAGTTTGTTTTTCACAGTCCATCATCTCTCATGGTTCGTCTACCCCTCCGATTTCCCCCGCTTCATTCGAGTTTGAGAAGTTCTTTATCGATTTTGGATATCAGCCCTTTATCTGTAATGTTGTTTGCAAATACCTTCTCCCATTCTGTGGGTTGCCTCTTAGTTTTGTTGACTGTTTCCTTTGCTGTGCAGAAGCTTTTTATCTTGATGAAGTCCCAAAAGTTCATGTTTGCTTTTGTTTCCCTTTGGAGACGTGTCTTGAAAGAAGTTACTGTGGCCGATGTCAAAGAGGATACTGCCTATGTTCTCCTCTAGGATTTTGATGGATACCTGTCTCACAATGAGGTCTTTCATCCATTTTGAGTTTATCTTTGTGTATGGTGTAAGAGAATGGTTCAGTTTCATTCTTCTGTATGTAGCTGTCCAGTTTTCCCAGCACCACTTATTGAAGAGACTGTCTTTTTTTCCATTGGATTTTTTTTCCTGATTTTTCAAAGATTAGTTGACCATAGAGTTGAGGGTCCATTTCTGGGCTCTCTATTCTGTTCCATTGGTCTGTGTGTCTGTTTTTGTAGCAATACCATGCTGTCTTGGTGATCACAACTTTGTAATATAGCTTGAAGTCAGGCAGCGTGATGCCCCCAGCTTTGTTTTTCTTCTTCAACATTCCCTTGGCGATTCGGGGTCTTTTCTGGTTCCATACAAATTTTAGGATTGTTTGTTCCAGCTTCTTGAAAAATGCCAATGGTATTTTAATAGGGATGGCATTGAAAGTGTAGATTGCTCTGGGTAGCATAGACATTTTAACAATGTTTATTCTTCCAATCTGTGGGCATGGAATGTTTTTCCATCTTTTTGTGTCTTCTTCAGTTTCTTTCATGAGTGTTCTGTAGTTCCTAGAGTATAGATCTTTTACCTTTTGGTTAGGTTTATTCCTAGGTATCTTACGGTTTTTGGTGCTGTTGTAAATGGAATCGATTCCTTAATTTCTCTTTCTACAGTTACATTGTTAGTGTATAAGAAAGCAGCTGATTTCTGTGCATTGATTTTGTATTCTGCCACATTACTGAATTGCTGTATAATTTCTACTAATTTGGGGGTGGAGTCTTTTGGGTTTTCCACATAAAGTATTATGTCATCTGGGAAGAGAGAGAGTTTGACTTCTTCTTTGCCAGTTTGGATGCCTTTTATTTCTTTTTGTTGTCTGGTTGCTGATGCTAGGACTTCTAGTGCTATATTGAACAATAGTGGTGAAAGTGGGCATCCCTGTCATGTCCCTGACCTTAAGGGAAAAGCCTTCAGCTTTTCCCCATTGAGAATGATAGTTGCTGTGGGCTTTTGATAGATGGTTTTTATGATATTGAGAAATGTTCCCTCTATCCCTACACTCTGAAGAGTTTTAATCAGGAAAGGATGTTGTATTTTGTCAAATGCTTTTTCTGCATCAATTGAGAGGATTGAATGGTTCTTTTATTAATGTGCTCTATCACATTGATTGATTTGCAAATGTTGAACCACCCTTGCATCCCAGGAATAAATCCCACTGGGTGTGGTGAATAATCCTTTTAATGTACTGTTGGATCCTATTGGCTAGGATCTTGTTGAGTATTTTGGCATCCATGTTCATCAGGGATATTGGTCTGTAATTCTTTTTTTTTTTTTAAAAGATTTTATTTATTTATTTGAGAGAGAGAGAGCATGAGGGTCAGAGGGAGAAGGGGGAGGGTCAGGGGGAGGGTCAGAGGGAGAAGCAGACTCTTCGCTGAGCAAGGAGCCCGATGCGGGACTCGATTCTGGGACTCCAGGATCATGACCTGAGCCGAAGGCAGTCGCTCAACCAACTGAGCCACCCAGGCGCCCTGTAATTCTCCTTTTTGATGGGGTCTTTGCCTGGCTTTGGGATCAGGGTAATGCTGGCTGATAGAAGGAGTTTGTCTACATAGATTTCTAAGAAGAAAGTGTATGCATGAGAAAACTCCGAGTTTCTCTGTATAGATTATTCAGAAAGGACACGTGAAATTGGTAAATGTATTAAACTAGATTTGTATATTTTCATGCCTGATTTTCATTCTGTAGAATTTTTTTTCTTAACAGCAAAGTTTTGTTGCTAGGGACTGTCATCTAAGACTCGGAACATTTAAAATATGAAGCTAGAGTTTACAAAACCAATTTAAATTTTAAATTTAGTATTGGCATATAAAAGTAGTTTTATTTTTATTCTTTCAGTTTTATTCAATTATTCTTGACATACGACTTTTTTTTAAAAGATTTTTTATTAGTTTATTAGAGAGTGAGACAGCATGAAAGGGGGGAGGGTCAGAGGGAGAAGCAGACACCCTGCTGAGCAGGGAGCCTGATGCAGAACTTGATCCCTGGACTCCGGGATCATGACCTGAGTGGAAGGCAGTCGCTTAACTAACTGAGCCACCCAGATGCCCTTGACATATAACATTGTATTAGCTTGAGGAAAGCAACATAATGATTACATATTTATATATTTTAAAATCATCACCACAATAATTTCAGTTAACATCACACATTACAAATTTATTTTCTTGTGATGAGAACTTTTAAGATTTCTCTAAGCCACTTTCAAATATATAATACAGTACTGTTAACTATAGTCATCATGCTGTACATTACATCCCCAAACTTATTTTTAACTATATCTTTTGGCTACCTTCACCCATTTCTGTCACCTTTCTACCCCGTCACCCATTTTTGTCACCCCTCTACCCCTGCCTCTGATAGCCACCAGTCTGTTTTCTGATTCTGTGAGTTTGGTTTTTAAGTATGGCTTTATATCATGATCCCATCTTTTCCCATAACTATAAGAAATATAATTTTACATCAGTGGTAAATTATAAATAGTAAATATATTATCAGTGGTAGTAATGAAAATATTCCTTTATAAGAAGAGAAGTAGAGTGAAATTTTGAATTGCATATGGACTATCATGATCATTCTGTTAAAAAATCTCATTTTGTTTTGTTTTGCATTGTTTAGATTTGAAGATTGCATAATCCTGCCTCCAGCACCAGTGGTTTCTCTGTTTTGTGATCAATGTGACTCACAAGAACTTCTTTAGTAACAAACGAAATGATCCAGGGGCGTGGAAAATATGACTTTTACATTGGCCTGGGATTGGCTATGAGCTCCAGCATTTTCATTGGCGGGAGTTTCATTTTGAAAAAAAAAAGGTCTTCTGCGACTTGCCAGGAAAGGCTCCATGAGAGCAGGTAGGCTGTGCCCTATGTGACTGTAAAATGACATATGTGTGTGCTTGTGTACTTGGGTTCTTTGATGGTAGACAACCATATCTTTATTCCTAGTTAGTATATTCGATACTTAGAATTATGCAAGCCTTGTAAATGTTTATAGAGAATCAAACATCAGTTTTGTAATGAGAAAAATTAAAAGTGAGACAATGTCAAAATAAGCTATTAACTCCTGCAATTATTATCAAAGTGGAAATAGGGACCAAGGCCCAATTAGCATCTAGCCTTATCTTTAAATTTTGATATGTCTGCAGTGAAGGAAATAGGGTTTATGAATAGAATCAGAATGTTACTGAAGGCTAGGATTTTTTGTCAAGAATAATAGTTTTACTTTTACCTTAAGACATTTTTCCTGATGATCTCAAATTGGCAGGAAGGAAAGAGAAGGCTTACTGTGGTTAAAGAGTATTCTGTTCAGTGATTTTCTGAAGGGTGGTATAGATTAATTCCCCAGAAACTGCTGACAAGTCACGAGACCCTGGGGGATACTCAATATGATTAAACCCCACTCTGACTTCATTTGGTGCATTCATGACAGCATTATTTTGCATTCTGGTCATGTTGCATCATTCAGCCTCTGCTTTAGTTCTAGACCTGGTTCTGACCTCATAGGAAGACCTGCTTTGGCAGTAAAACGATAAATCACTTTCTCCCGCTTCATGTGCCATCTTTATGGCCAGAGCTAGTAGCCTCTGTTAGAGGTTAGTGGGCAGAGGAGAAAGTATTAGCATATGCTGCTTGAACAAGTATATTCCTGATTCTTGTCTTAAGGCAGGTACTCTCATTGTCCATGATAGATATGCTTGTCAAAGGGTTAATTTGCATTGGCTTTTTCTTTTGGACGATGGCTTAAGTACCAATTAATTCCTGATTTTATTAATTTTGGGGGGAGGAAAGTCAAGTAGGAAGATGAGCATCTTGGCAGCTCGACTGATGAATGCTCAATCTTTTTATGTATGGTCAATATAAAACCCCTTTCTCCAAGGTTACTGCCTCATAACTGGGACTAACCCACACCTATATGGCTTATCCACATTCAGACTAATTTATTTGAAGTTGGGTTACTTCTTACTGGTTTTTTTCTTTACTATTATTGAAGCTGAGTTCACAAAACAAAAGAATGAAGTATAGACCAAATATAAGGATTGATTTAATTCCTTCAGTATAGTGTACTGAACAGTATAGTGCAAACCTAAAAATTTTAACATTATTATGATTCTCATCCCTTTTTCTAAGATAATCATAAAAAGATTATTTTAGAAATTCCCTTATACAGTCATGATGGAACCTTTATTTAAAGTAATAATCAACAAATGAGATATTTCAAAATCTATCATTGCTAATAGTTGTCATAAATTTATAAGAGTCTGATAATCTTCCAAAAAAGTGAAATATTTTTTCATTCACAGGTCAAGGTGGCCATGCATATCTTAAAGAATGGTTGTGGTGGGCTGGATTGCTATCAAGTATGTATATAGAATATTTCAAGGAAATACTGTCGTTGTATATTAAAGTATTTGCATATACTAATACAGCCTCATATTACTAGCACATTTTGTTATTTATTTAATTTTTTTTTTTTTTTTTTTGAGATTTATCTGTTCTAGAGAGAGAGAAAGTGAGGGAGAGAGAGGGGCAGAGAATCCTGAAGCAAACTCCCCACTGTGCACGGAGCCTGATGCTGGGCTCAATCCCAGCACCCCAAGATCACACAACCTGAGCCAAAGTCAAGAGTTTGCTTAACCGACTAAGCCACCAAGGTGCCCCTAGCACTTTTTAAAATTTTAAATAAATCCTTTTTTAATGAACAGTACTCAAAATATAAAATTTAAGCCAGTAAAAGTCATGTAGCAGTTTAATAGTTTATTTAATTTGAATGAGAAGACTTTCTTTTACCTGTCTGATTAAAATATGTCTGATATATGTGTTTTTTAAAATTCTTAGTTTAAGAAGGTAACTTTGAGGGGTGCCTAGGTGGCTCAGTCAGCTAAGCATCTGCCTTCGGCTCAGGTCATGATCCTGGGGTCCTGGGATCGAGCCCCACATCGGGCTCCCTGCTCAGTGGGGAGCCTGCTTCTCCCTCTGCCTCTCTCTCTCTCTCTCTGTCTCTCATAAATAAGTAAATAAAATCTTTAAAAAAAAAAAAAAGGTAACTTTGAAAGTAAAATATCCTGCTTTTAATTCCTCCCCCTTCATTGATTTTCATTCCAAATTGGAATTTTGGAATTTAGAATTTTGAGCCTGGGTGGCTCAGTTGGTTAAGCGTCTGCCTTTGGCTGGGGTTGTGATCCTGGGTTCCTGGGATCATGTGGACCCCACCCCCCTCACCTCCACCCCCATCGTAGGACTCCCTGCTCAGTGGGGAGCCTGCTTCTCCCTCTCCCTCTGCCAACTCCCCCTACTTGTGCCCTTTCTCAAATAAAATCTTTTTTTTTAAAGGAAAGGTATGCATTTGATAAGAGAGTCTATGCTTATTTTGATGATTACCTTTAAAAAGGTACGTAGAAAAATGATTCTTAAGACACCAAACCTTCAAAGTATTCAGGATTAAATTATGTAAATGTTCTCTATAAGCTTAAGAGTGGTTGAAATAACGAAGAGACTGACTTGACTATTCATTCAACAAATATTTATTGATCATTTCTGGTATGCCAAGTGTTATTCTGGGTGCTGGAGATAAAACTATTCAAACAGAAAAATCCTTACCCACATGAGACTTAACATTCTAGATGGAAGCAAATAATAAACTAGATAAATACATTAAAATGTGTATGTTAGTGATAAATACTAACATTTGCTAGGAATAAAGTAGGGAAAGGATGTAACATGAAGGATAGATAGGTTTACATATTAGATGGGAGGCTAAGACAGTTCCCTTATATTTTAGAAGAGGGGACCAGAGCAGATCTTACTATTTGATTAAAAGATGTAAAGTGAGGGCGCCTGGGTGGCTCAGTTGGTTAAGCGACTGCCTTCGGCTCAGGTCATGATCCTGGAGTCCCTGGATCGAGTCCCGCATCGGGCTCCCTGCTCGGCAGGGAGCCTGCTTCTCCCTCTGACCCTCCCCCCTCTCATGTGCTCTCTCATTCTCTCTCTCTCAAATAAATTAAAAAAAAAAAAATTGGGATCATCCTACATTAAAAAAAAAAAAAAAGATGTAAAGTGAGGGAGTTAGCCATATGGATATTTGGGGCAGGAACATTTTAAGCAGGAGGAAACAGTAAATGTGAAGACCATGAGGCAGACCATGCCTAGCCTGTTGAAATGTGACAGGCAACCTGCAAGATAGCCCACAAGGATTCTCATCCCCTGGTATTCACACCTTCTTATAATCCCTTCTCACATTGAATTAATGTTGGCCTGGTATGATCTTAGAATGTAAAAGAAGTGATGATGGGTCACCTGGGTGGCTCAGTCAGTCGGTTTAGCAGCTGCCTTCGGCTCCATTCCTGATCCCAGGGTCCTGGGATCGGGGCTCCCTTCTCAGCAGGGAGCCTGCTTCTTCCTCTCCCTGCTGCTCCCCCTGCTTGTGCTTGCTCCCCCCACCCCCGTGTCAAATAAATAAATAAAATCTTTAAAAAAAACAGTGATGAAGTGTGACTTTAAGGCCAAGTCACCAAAGACATTGTGGCTTTACCTTGATTGCTTGGATGCCTACTCTGAGGGAAACCAGCTGTGGTGGTGTTAGGACATGCCCGCAGGCTGAAGAAGGTTCCCAGGCCATAGCCAGTACCAACTTGTCAGTCATGTGACTAAGCCACCTTGGTTGTGTTCTTCAGTTCCAGTCCAACCTTCAGATGACTGCAGCCCCAACTTCTATCTTTGACTGTAGACCTCTTAAAAAACCCTGAGTGAGAAGAACTTAATCTCTTTTTTCTGTAGTCTTGACCAACAGAAACTATGAGAAACCATGAAGTCTTGACCAACAGAAAAAAGGCTTTTGTTTTAAGGTGCTAAATTTTGGAGTGCTTTATTTTAAATACTGCACTGGATTATTAAAGCCCGAAGGTTACGTTAAAGAGGAAAGAATAACAAGGGAGTGAATGTGGGCGAAGTGGCAGTAAGAATGTGGGGGAGTCTGCTTCAGGATTCTCTGCCCCCCCCCTCACTTTCTCTTTATTTATTTGACAGAGAGAGCGAGAGAGGGAACACAAGTAAGGAGAGTGGGAGAGGGAGAGGCAGGCTTCCTGCAGAGCAGGGAGCCCAATGCGGGGCTCAATATCAGGACCTTGGGATCATGACCTGAGCTGAAGGCAGATGCTTAATGACTGAGCCACCCAGGCACCCCAGATTAGCAAACTTTTAAATCTGACAGTATCAAGTGGGACAAAGGGAGCTCTCATACTCTGCTAAGTGAAATTTGGTATAACCATTTTGGAAAATACAGTAACCATAAGTGATCTTTCTATGAGATCACATCCCTCCCCTGCATAAGATTCCCCAGTGGCTTTTCAATTCAGATGAAATCTGTATCATGATTCACAAAGGTTGTGTAGCATGTGGCCCTGGCTACTTCTGACTCCAGGGCTGCTCTTCCCCTCGCTCATTCTGCTGGAACCATCCTTGTCTTCCTTGCTGTTCAGACATGCCAGACCTTGCATGTCTCGTCAAAGGCTTGTACTTGCTGTTCTCCCTGATTGGGATATTCTTCCCCCAGATAGCTACAAGTAAATACTTCACTTCATACCAGACTGCTCAAAAGTTTTCCATCGGAGTGCCCTTGCCTGGCACCATGAGCCTGCCTTCACCAGCACTCCATTTCTTTCTACACTGCATGGTTAAACACTTGACATGTGTATTTTGCCTATTTTCCCTCACTAAAATGTAAGTTTTTAGGAGAACAGTATTTTTTTTGTTTTTTTATTTTTTTAAAAGATTTTAATTAATTTGAGAGAGCATGAGAGAGAGAGTGAGGGGAGGGGCAGAGGGAGAGGGAGAAGCAGACTCCCGCTGAGCAGGGAACCTGGTTGCAGGACTCCATCCCAGGATACTGGGATCATGACCTGAGCACAAGGCAGACTCCTAACAGCTGAGCCACCCAGGTGCCCAGGAGAACAGTATTTTTGTTTTGCTTACTGCTGTATTTCCTGATCCTAGAATAGCATCTGGCACATTGTAGGTACCTAAGGATGTCTTTTGAATATAAGAGTTGGGTTTAAAAAGAAAAAACTAGTGAAAAAGACTTGGAAGAAGTGCTTTCATAGAGTTTTAGCTGCTTCTAATTGATTTGTGTTTGTTGTGATAGGATTTATTAAAATTTTTTCAAGAATTTTTATTTTTTTGACAGATAGCGAGAGCAGGAACACAAGCGTGGGGGGAGTGGGAGAGGGAGAAGCAGACTCCCCGCTGAGCAGGGAGTCTGCTTCTCCCTCTGACTGTCCCCCCTCTCGTGTGCTCTCTCTCTCTCATTCTCTCTCTCAAATAAATAAATAAAATCTTTAAAAAAAAAATACATAAGCATAAATTGGACCTCTTCAATTAAAATTACAGATTTGTATTATTTTTTTTTCTAAAAAAATTTACAGATTTGTATTATTTCTAATTGGCTTGGATTCTGTTCTAATGTTGGTAATTTACAGGAGAACCCTTATGAGTAGATGGGAGAAAATAAAGAAATTACTAAATACAATTGAAGTAGCATATAAAAAATATATGTATACATTTGACCCTTCAACAACATGGGACTTATGGGCACTGACCCCCTGTGCAGTTGAAAATCTGCATATAACTCTTGACTCCCCAAAAACTTTACTATTAGCATACTATTGACCAGAAGCCTTAACCAGTAACAAAGTTGATTAACACAAACTTTGTATGTTTTGTGTATTATATACTGTATTCCAAACAATAGAGAAAAGAAAATCATACAAAATACATTTACAGTGCTGTTAAAAATCCACACATGAGTGGATGCTTCAGGTTTAAACTCCTGTTAAGTTCAAGGGTCAAGGGGTGCCTGGGTGGCTTAGTCATTAAGCGTCTGCCTTTGGCTCAGGTCATGATCCTAGGGTCCTGGGATCGAGCCCCGTGTTGGGCTCCCTGCTCCGCGGGAAGCCTGCTTCTTCTCCCTTTCCCACTCCCCCTGCTTGTGTTCCCTCTCTCGCTGTTTCTCTCGCTGTCAAATAAATAAATAGAATATTTAAAAAATTAAGTTCAAGGGTCAACTGTACATGAAAATAAAATGTGGCATTCCCATTTTGAGTAATTTGTTCTGAGAGTTTTCTTTTGTTGTCTATCTCCAAGTGGGAGCAGGTGAGGTGGCCAACTTTGCTGCATATGCCTTTGCACCAGCCACCCTAGTGACTCCATTAGGAGCTCTCAGCGTCCTAGTAAGGTAAGGATGCTATGCTTCGTGTGTAGGAACAGTAGTTAGTAGATTAGTCCATAAAGCATTCGGTACCATCTAATTACACATGCTCAGCATAATTTACATTTAAACAATCTTGAGAACTTTTTTTTTTTTTTAAGCTGCTTAGTAATTTGCTTTTAAAGGGTTATCTTTTGTGCATAGGCGTGCTGTCAATTTGCAGGAGAAAATGCTTCTATGCTTTGTCTTGCTTGTATTCAGAGCCAGCAATAGTTCTACTTTTATTACAATTTTTTAAAATTTCAGGTTGGACTTGTCACAACACTTATCATTTGAGACATGTACACTTTGGTAGATGATGGTTGGTGATAAATCAGTTTCTATACCTACAGAAAATCAATGATTTGCGCAAGGTTATGTGCCTCTGAAGACTGGTCTGGGGTACTCCTTTGGAAGGAGCAGTCCAAGACTTGTCCTTTTTCTGTTATTTTAATGATTAGCCCAAACAGCTAAGCCCATATTGAAGTTTGGGTTTTGGTTACTGTTCTCAAAGTTCATTGATTGATAGGTTTTTTTTAATCTTTGTTTCCCCCCAAGATAGTGTGTGTGTGTTTAAATTGGTATTATATGTAAGTTACATAATTTTTCAAGATACTATATAATCGTAGTATATAAAGATATGTTGTGGTACATGTCTTTCACCCTTAATTTTCTGTATGCTATGTCATATTTATAGGTTTACATTATAAATTTTTTAGATTTGGTTAAAACTGGCTATAAAGTATTAAAACTTGATAATTTAATAGGCAAATTAAATAGAATTACATGAACACATAGGAAGGATGCATCAACTGGTACGGATAAATTAAAGTTGAGCAAATTTTAAGCATTGGTTTGGACATGGATTCTTAGGTTATAAATTTGTACCGCAGCTCCATTTACTGTAAACTTCATACTGATTTTCTACGGTAGAAATATGGTAACTATACTGGTGTATGAAGAAACCATTGTTTTGCTGGAAAGTTTAATTTTATGCTTGAGTGTGCCTTTTCTTTACCTTGTCTGAAAGCCAAAGTATCTTTACAAGTTCACAGTGTTTTAGTTTTTTAATAATTTAAATTCTTTGTTGTGTTGATATTTAAAAATGAGAAAAGTGGTTGATTATTTTAATGTTCTCCACCCCTTCCCCATTTTAGTGCCATTCTTTCTTCATACTTCCTAAATGAAAGACTTAATCTTCATGGGAAAATTGGATGTTTGCTAAGTATTCTAGGATCTACAGTTATGGTCATTCATGCTCCAAAAGAAGAGGAAATTGAGACTTTAAATGAAATGTCCCACAAGCTGGGAGATCCAGGTAAGAAACAAGAAAAGCTTTATCAGTCTTACTATTTCACTTTTTAATTTAGTTTTTATTTTAACCAAAATTTTATGTGTATGTAAAGAGGCCCATTGTTCTACATGGCTTATTATGAAAAATACTGGTCATTTTCCTCTCCCACCAGCCCCAAACGCCTTATTTATTTTGTTCTTTAATTCTGTGTCTCTAAATAACATGCTTATACTGCTGCTATTCTCTTTGGCTTTAGGCATCATATATTATATTTGCAACCTACTGTGTCTATCTGGTTTTGTTTAAATGATTTAATTACATTATAATCACTATATAACTTTTATTCCCAGCTTAGACATATGATACAACTACTTTTCCTTCCTTGTTTGATTTATGTTTTTTCTTAACTGATAATGATAATGTTTGATCACTTTTCTGTGACTTTATCAATCCATCCTGAAACACTTCTCCAGTGGTCTTAATTCTACCCTCAGTAATTTCAAACATATTAGGTATTCTGCAGTTTCACCTTTCTGGAAATTTTCCCAGAGTCTTATGTGGCTTTAGTCCAGACAGGTATCTTGAGCTGCCAGCACATTTGTCATTGTGGACTTTCCTTCATCAGCATCCTGAAGGATCCCCTTCACTTTCTCTTTTTTCTTGGCTCTGAATCCTGGGTTTGCTCCTTCATTTTGGTTGGAGCCACTATTGTAGGAGACAAGAAAGGCATAGAAGAGATGAGACTTTTAAGACCTTGTATATATAAAAATGTCTTTTATCCATGTGACCTCATTGTCTTCTCACTTGCAACACAGTTGATTCTTTATCTTTTATATGTGACCTATATTATGTCTTTAGCAACCTTTAAGATGTCCTCTTTGCCCTCATCATCTGAAATTTACCACTAAGGAACCTAGATGTGGGCTAATTTTTATCCATTTTGCTAGTTACTTGATGGATTTTTTTTAATTTGGAAATGTATATCTTATTCTAGGAAATCAAATTGGTTCTTTGATATTCTTGGTTTTCTCTTTCTGAAATTCTTCTTACTCTTCTGTTGATTGGACCTCCTGAAATATAATGACTTTTCTTATATATATATTTTCCCCCGTTTTTACCGCTTTTTCCTTTTAGTTCTGCCTTTTGGGAGATTTCCTCAGTTTTGTCTTTGCAGCCCTTCTTTTGAGTTTTTATTTCTGCTATTACATTTTTTAATTTCCAAGAGCTTGCTTTTGCTTTTTGGTTGTTTGTGTGTATGTCAAAAAAAAAGTGAAATTCATCCTCAACATTTTGCAGATGTACAGTACACTATTGTCAACCACATGTGTTGTGTTGTGCAGCAAGTCCCCAGAGTCTTGGTTATTTAAAAGTCTTTCTGCAAACTTCAATATCAGGATTATTTGTGGGCTCTGTTTTTTCTTTTTAGTCATTTAGTCTTATCTTTGGGCAGTTTCGATCAAATGCTGGACATAGAATATTAAAAAGTGTAAAGGCTCAGGGCGCTTGGGTGGGTCAGTCGTTAAGCGTCTGCCTTCGGCTCAGGTCATGATCCCAGGGTCCTGGGATGGAGCCCCTCATCGGGGTCCCTGCCCTGCGGGAAAGCTGCTCCTCCCTCTCCCACTCCCCCTACTTTTATTCCCTCTCTCGCTGTGTCTCTCTCTGTCAAATGCGTGGATAAAATCTTTAAAAAAAAAAAAAAAAGTGTAAAGGCTCTAGGTGATGTTTTTTTTTTTTTTTTTTTTTTTTTTTTTTTTTAAAGATTTTATTCATTTATCTGATAGAGAGATAGCGAGAGCAGGAACACAAGTAGGGGGAGCGAGGGAGAGGGAGAAGCGGGCTTCCCGCTCAGCAGGGAGCCCGATGTGGGGCTCGATCCCAGGACTCTGGGATCATGACCTGAGCTGAAGGCAGACGCTTAACGACTGAGCCACCCAGGTGCCCTCTAGGTGATGTTTTATTCTTTCAGAAAGAATCTAAATTTCTTCTGTTGGGCAGATACGAGTACAGCAGATCACTTTAACTTGAAGTGTTGCTTCACTCTTTGTTGAGGCTGGTTTCTTTCCATTTTGCCTGTGTTCTTAATCATAGCCCTTCTTTCTCTCAACTGATAGCCTGGGATGTTTACCTGGACCCTCCACCTGGGTGAACTTTGAATGGCAGTGTCTGTGTCAGCATTCCAAGACTGCACGTGTCTTCACTCAGGTCCCTGGCATTTTCACCAGGCTGTCTACTTGGTTTCTCAGACCTAGGCATGTACAGCTTCTGTGCCCACAAATACCTTAAGGGGAATTGCACGCAGAAATTTGCGCTTAACTTCTCTTCAGTTCCTTCCTTTCTGCAGTCTTGGCCCCTATCTCCCAGCTGCTTAGGCAGCCCAAAATTCCAAGTTTTTATTTTTTCTACTGAAATTTCCGCAAGCTCCAGGTCACCACTTTCTGCTGGTCTTTATGCCCATCCTTATTCCCTGCTCTAGAACTGGTAGTCATCACAAGGGAGAAAGCAGAGCTGGTGTTGACCTTTTCTCCAGATTTCCACCTGTCAAGTTCCAGCTGCTTTGCTCTGGTATTTCATCATTGTCTCTCTGAAGATTTATTAATAGTATTTTTATTGTTTTGGTTTTTTTATTATGTTACGTTAATCACCATACATTACATCATTAGTTTTTGACGTAGTGTTCCATGATTCATTGTTTGCGTATAACACCCAGTGCTCCATGAGGAGCGTGCCCTCTTTAATACCCATCACAAGGCTAACCCATCCTCCCACCCCCCTCCCCTCTAGAACCCTCAGATTGTTTTTCAGAGTCCATCGTCCCTCATGGTTCATCTCCCCCTCCAATTTCCCCCCTTCATTCTTCCCCTCCTGCTATTTTTTTTTTTTTAACATATAATGTATTATTTGTTTCAGAGGTACAGATCTCTGATTCAACAGTCTTCCACAATTCACAGTGCTCGCTATAGCACATACCCTCCCCGATGTCTATCACCCAGCCACCCCATCCCTCCCACCCCTCACCACTCCAGAAACCCTCAGTTTGTTTCCTGCGATTAAGAATTCCTCATATCAGTGAGGTCATATGATACATGTCTTTCTCTGATTGACTTAATTTCGCTCAGCATAACACCCTCCAGTGCCATCCACGTCGTTGCAAATGGCAAGATCTCATTCCTTTTGATGGCTGCGTAATATTCCATTGTATATATATATATCACATCTTCTTTATCCATTCATCTGTCGATGGACATCTTAGCTCTTTCCACAGTTTGGCTATTGTAGACATTGCTGCTATAAACATTGGGGTACACATACCCCTTCGGATCCCTACATTTGTATCTTTGGGGTAAATACCCAGTAGTGCAATTGCTGGATCATATGGTAGCTCTATTTTCAGCTTTTCGAAGAACCTCCATACTGTTTTCCAGAGTGGTTGCACCAGCTTGCATTCCCACCAACAGTGTAGGAGGGTTCCCCTTTCTCCACATCCCCGCCAACATCTGTCGTTTCCTGACTTGTTAATTTTAGCCATTCTGACTGGTGTGAGGTGGTATCTCATTGAGGTTTTGATTTGGATTTCCCTGATGCCGAGCAATGTTGAGCACTTTTTCATGTGTCTGTTGGCCATTTGGATGTCTTCTTTGGAGAAGTGTCTGTTCATGTCTTCTGCCCATTTCTTGATTGGATCTTTTGTTCTTTGGATGTTGAGTTTTAAGAAGTTCTTTATACATTATGGATACTAGCCTGTTACCTGATATGTCATTTGCAAATATCTTCCCCCATTCTTTCGGTTGTCTTTTGGTTTTGTTGACTGTTTCTTTTGCTGTGCAAAAGATTTTTATCTTGATGAGGTCCCAGTAGTTCATTTTTGCCCTTGCTTCCCTTGCCTTTGGCGATGTTTCTAGGAAGAAGTTGCTGCGGCTGAGGTCGAAGAGATTGCTGCCTGTGTTCTCCTTTAGGATTTGGATGGACTCCTGTCTCACATTTTGGTCTTTCAACCATTTGGAGTCTATTTTTGTGTGTGGTGTAAGGAAATGGTCCCATTTCATACTTCTCCCTGTGGCTGTCCAATTTTCCCAACACCATTTATTGAAGAGACTGTCTTTTTTCCATTGGACATTCTTTCCTGCTTTGTCGAAGATTAGTTGACCAGAGTTGAGGGTCCATTTCTGGGCTCTCTATTCTGTTCCATTGATCTATGTGTCTGTTTTTGTGCCAGTACCATACTGTCTTGATGATGACAGCTGTGTGATAGAGCTTGAAGTCTGGAATTGTGATGCCACCAGCTTTACTTTACTTTTTTTTTTTTTTTAACATTTCTCCTGCTGTTCGAGGTCTTTTCTGGTTCCATACAAATTTTAGGATTATTTGTTCCATTTCTTTGAAAAAAGTGGATGGTATTTTAATAGGGATTGCATTGAATGTGTAGATTGCTCTAGGTAGCATTGACATCTTCACAATATTTGTTCTTCCAATCCATGAGCATGGAACGTTTTTCCATTTCTTTGTGTCTTCCTCAGTTTCTTTCATGAGTATTTCATAGTTTTCTGAGTACAGATTCTTTGCCTCTTTGGTTAGATTTATTCCTAGGTATCTTATGGTTTTGGGTGCAATTGTGAATGGGATCGACTCCTTCATTTCTCTTTCTTCTGTCTTGTTGGTGTATAGGAATGCCACTGATTTCTGTGCATTGATTTTATATCCTGCCACTTGACTGAATTCCTGTATGAGTTCTAGCAGTTTTGGGGTGGAGTCTTTTGGGTTTTCCACATAAAGTATCATTTCATCGGCAAAGAGTGAGAGTTTGGCTGCTTCTTTGCCAATTCGGATGCCTTTGATTTCTTTTTGTTGTCTGATTGCTGTGGCTAGGACTTCTAATACTATGTTGAATAGCAGTGGTGATAGTGGACATCCCTGCCATGTTCCTGACTTTAGGGGGAAAGCTCTCAGTTTTTCCCAATTGAGAATAATATTTGCTGTGGGTTTTTCATAGATGGCTTTTATGATATTGAGGTATGTACCCTCTATCCTTATGCTCTGAAAAGAGTTTTGATCAAGAAAGGATGCTGTACTTTGTCAAATCCTTTCCTGCATCTATTGAGAGGACCACATGGTTCTTGTTCTTTCTTTTGTTAATGTATTGTATCACATTGATTGATTTGCGGATGTTGAACCAACCTTGCAGCCCACGGCTAAATCCCACTTGGTCGTGGTGAATAATCCTTTTAATATACTGTTGGATCCTACTGGCTAGTATTTTGGTGAGAATTTTTGCATCCATGTTCATCAAGGATATTGGTCTGTAATTCTCCTTTCTGATGGGGTCTTTGTCTGGTTTGGGGACCAAGGTAATGGTGGCCACATAAAAGGGAAAAGTTTGGAAGTTTTCCTTCCATTTCTATTATTTGGAACAGTTTCAGAAGAATAGGTATTAATTCTTACTAAAATGTTTAGTAGAATTCCCCTGGGAAGCCATCTGGCCCTGGGCTTTTGTTTGTTGGGAGATTTTTGATGACTGCTTCAATTTCCTTAGTTTTTATAGGTCTGTTCAGCTTTTCTATTTCTTCCTGGTTCAGTTTTGGTAGTTGATACATCTCTAGGAATGCATCCATTTCTTCCAGATTATCTAATTTGCTGGCATAGAGTTGCTCATAATATGTTCTTATAATTATTTGTATTTCTTGGTGTTGGTTGTGATCTCTCCTCTTTCATTCATGATTTTGTTGATTTGAGTCATTTTTCTTTTTGATAAGTCTGGCCAGGGGTTTATCAATCTTGTTAATTCTTTCAGGGAACCAGCTCCTAGTTTTGTTGATCTGTTCTTTTGGTTTCTATTTCATTGATTTCTGCTCTGATCTTTATTATTTGTCTTCTCCTGCTGGGTTTAGGCTTCATTTGCTGTTCTTTCTCCAGCTCCTTTAGGTGTAAGGTTAGGTTGTGTATTTGAGACCTTTCTTGTTTCTTGAGAAAGGCTTGTATTGCTATATACTTTCCTCTTAGGACTGTCTTTCCTGCATCCCAAAAATTTTGAACAGTTGTGTTTTCATTTTCACTGGTTTCCATGAATTTTTTTAATTCTTCTTTAATTTTCTGATTGACCCATTCATTCTTCAGTAGGATGCTCTTTAGCCTCCATGTATTTGAGTTCTTTCTGACTTTCCTCTTGTGATTGAGTTCCAGTTTCAAAGCATTGTGGTCTGAAAATATGCAGGGAATGATCCCAATCTTTTGGTACTGGTTGAGACCTGTTTTGTGACCTAGGATGTGATCTATTCTGGAGAATGTTCCATGGGCACTAGAGAAGAATGTGTATTCTGCTGCTTTGGGATGAAATGTTTTGAATATATCTGTGAAGTCCATCTGGTCCAGTGTGTCATTTAAAGTCTATTTCCTTGTTGATCTTTTGCTTAGACGATCTGTCCATTTCAGTGAGGGGGGTATTAAGGTCCCCCACTATTATTGTATTGTTGTCAATGTGTTTCTTTGCTTTTCTTCTTCTTTTTTTTTTTTTCTTTGCTTTTCTTCTTAATTGCTTTATATAATTGGCCACTTGCATGTTAGGGGCATAGATATTTACAATTGTTAGATCTTCTTGTTGGATAGACCCTTTAAGTAGGAAATAGTGTCCTTGCTCATCTCTCATTACAGTCTTTGGTTTAAAATCTAATTTTATCTGATAAAAGGATTGTCACCCCAGCTTTCTTTTGGTGTCCATTAGCACGGTAAATGATTTTCCACCCCTTCACTTTCAATCTGGGGGTGTCTCTGGGTCTAAAATGAGTCTCTTGCAGAGAGCATATCGATGGGTCTTGTTTTTTTATCCAGTCTGATAGCCTATGTCTTTTGATTGGGGCGTTTAGCCCATTTACATTCAGGGTAATTATTGAAAGATATGAATTTAGTGCCATTGTACTGCCTGTAAGGTGACTGTTACTGTATATTGTCTGTGTTCCTTTCTGGTCTGTGTTGCTTTTAAGCTCTCTCTTTGGGTAGAGGACCCCTTTCAATATTTCTTGTAGGGCTGGTTTTGTGTATGCAGATTCCTTTAGTTTTTGTTTGTCCTGGAAGCTTTTTATCTCTCCTTCTATTTTCAGTGACAGCCTAGCTGGATATAGTACTCTTGGGTGCACATTTTTCTCATTTAGTGCTCTGAATATATTCTGCCAGTCCTTTCTGGCCTGCCAGGTCTCTCTGGATAGATATGTTGCCAATCTAATGTTTCTGCTATTGAGGGTTACAGATCTCTTCTCCTGAGCTGCTTTCAGGATTTTCTCTGTCTGTGAGACTCGTAAGTTTTACTATTAGATGTCGGAGTGTTGACCTATTTTTATTGATCTTGAGAGGGGTTCTCTGTGCCTCCTGGATTTTGATACCTGTTTCCTTCCCCAAATTAGGGAAGTTCTCTGCTATAATTTGCTCCATTATACCTTCTGCCTCTCTCTCTCTTTCTTCTTCTTCTGGGATCCCAATTACTCGAATGTTGTTTAGTCTTACGGTATTGCTTATCTCTTGAATTCTACCCTTGTGATCCAGTAGTTGTTTATCTCTCTTTTTCTCAGCTTCTGTATTTTCTATCATTTTGTCTTATATATCACTACTTCTCTCTTCTGCCTCATTTATCCTAGCAGTTTGAGCCTCCATTTTTGACTGCACCACATTAATAGCCTCTTGATTTCGACTTGGTTAGATTTTAGTTGTTTTATTTCTCCAGAAAGGGTTTCTCTAATGTTTTCCATGCTTTTTTCAAGCCCATCTAGTATCTTTAAAATCATCATTCTGAATTCTAGTTCCGACATCTTACTAATGTCTGTATTGATTAGGTCCCTGGCAGTTTGTACTGCCTCTTGTTCTTTTTGTTGAGGTGATTTTTTCCGTCTTGTCATTTTGTCCAGAGGAGAATAGATGAATGAGAGAACAAAATGCTAACAGGGTAACAATGTCCCCAGAAAATATACACTAAACATATCAGAAAAGACCAGAAACCAGGGGAAAAGAAAGGGAAAGAAAGAAAAAAGAAAAAGATAAAAACAAACAAAAACAGAACAAAATAAAAAAACCAGAATATGATCAAATATGATCATGCTGCTGTATAGATCAGTGCCACACACTAGATTTTGGGCGTATTTTGGTCTGTTAGAAGAAAGTGCCTCCGAAGATTTCAAAGAAAGAAAAACATATATGTATAAAAATAAAGGTGAATATGATGAGGAGACTGTAAAGATGAAAATTATAAAAGTCTTTATAAAAAGTTGATAAGTTGGTTGAAAAAAAGAAGAGGATTTAAAAAAAAGGGAGAGAATGTGATCAGGCAGGACACTAGAACAAAGTCATACACTAGAGATTTAGGGTATGTTTTGATCTGTTAGAAGAAACTGTATCTCAAAATTTTAAAGAGATAACAACTTATATATATATATGTATATATACCAAAAATAAGGTTAACTACTATGAAGGGACAGAATTTGACTTTAAAAATGAAAAATAAAACATATTTATTAAAAAAGCGATTAATAAGTTGTTGATTGAAAGACGGAAAAAGAAAAATTCAAAAAAAAAAAAAACAAAGTTAAAAAAAATTAACTTTGAAAGACTAAGGAATCATGGTAAAAAAGCCATGAATTCTATGTGCAGTATTCCCCTAGCTCTGGAATTCTGCCATTCTCATTGATGGGTAAACTTGGTCTTGGCTGGCTCTTCTTGCTGATCTTCTGGGGAGGGGCCTGTTGCCTTGGTTCCCAAATGTCTTTGCTGGAGGCGAAATTGCCCCGCCCTTCTCGGGTCCGGGTTAAGTAATCTCCTCGGGTCCAGGTTAAGTAATCTCCTCGGGTTTGCTCTCAGGAGTTTTTGTTCCCTGAAAGCTTTCCATACAGCTTTGGAGGCCGAGAGTGAAAATGGCAGCCTCCCAATGTCTGCCCCGGAGGAGCCAAGAACTCGGGGTCCCGCTCCTCAGTGTACCCCCAAAGAAAAGCAGTCAGTCACTCCCATCTCTCTGGTCTCTGGCCGCACTCCGTGCTCACCTGGCCTGTGACCAAGCGTTTCTATCTCTGGCACCCGACCCGGTGTAGAGTCTCCAAACCGAGCAGATCCCTGTGGTGCGCTCCCGGGCTGCACCTCCCGGGGGAGGAAGGGGAGTCTCCCCGGATCTGCCACTTGTTGGGTCCCTGTTGGAGGAGCAGTGGCCCAAATGTGCCACGGATAATGGTTTATGGCAACTCCGTGCTGAGAAGCCCGCACCTTGGCTCTGTCTCTGCAGCCAGCTTCCCCACTCTGATACCTCGGAGCTCTGTTGCACTCAGGCATCCCCGGGCTTTCTGTGACCCCGAGGGTCCTGAGACCATAGTGTCCCAGCGAGGTTCCAGCCCCCGCTTAGCCACTGGAGCAATGTCCCTCAGCGGAGCCGACTTCTAAAAGTTCCGATTTTGTGCTCCGCGGCTCTGTCACTTGCCAGAAGCGGCATTCGGAGGCCCCCTCCCCCGCCATCTATTCTCCCTAATATTGCCTCGGATTCACTTCTCTGCACTTCCTTCCAGAAAGTGGTCGCTTTTCTGTTCAGAGAGTTGTTGCTATTCCTTTCTTCGATCTCCTGTTAAGTTTATAGGTGTTCAGAATGGTTTGATCCCTGTCCAGCTGAATTCCTGGGACCAGACGAAATCCAGGTCTCCTACTCCTCTGCCATCTTGCTCCACCCCCAGTATTTTTATTGTTTTTGTGGGATGGTGATTTATGCGTTCTGAAGTTTTCCTCTATCTACATTGAGAGCAAACAAAGGCTTTATGTTTTTCTGTTTGTTTTGGTTCCTCTCCTGGTGATCCTTGGTTGCCTTCTGAAATCAGGTTGTCTGATCCCCAGCAATGTCTCCTGCCTGAGTGCTGGGAGTTGAGTGGGAAGGGAGGAGTAAATGTCATAGACCTAGACCTTACCCCAAACCCCTAAGTTACTGTGGCACCTACACACTCCAGTTTGCTGTGGCAGGAATTAACAGGGTTTCTGCAATCTTAATGCTTCTTTAAAAGACTTTCAGCCAGGTCTCCAGTTTTTGTCTCTCCTTTACCATTGTATCTTTGGAGTGTTCTGTGCTGCAAACTGAGTTACTTTCCCATCTTTCATCATTGGTGATGTGGGATTCAGCTTTCTTGGATGTGTTGTAAGAGTTACGAGTTTATCTTCTGCTTTCTGGCTTCCATAGTATTGTTGCTATCATCTCCTTTACCTGTTCTTGTTTTTGTATGTTTGCTTCTTTAAGAGTCCTATTACTAGGGCACCTGGGTGGCTCAGTCATTAGCGTCTGCCTTTGGCTCAGGTCGTGGTCCCAGGGTCCTGGGATCCAGCTCCACGTCCGGCTCCCTTCTCCAAGGGAAGCCTGCTTCTCCCTCTCGCACTCCCCGCTTGTGTTCCCTCTCTCGCTGTGTGTCTTTGTCAAATAAATAAATAAAATCTTAAAAAAAAGTCCTATTACTGTTTATTTTATTGGCAGAGTTTAAGGAGGGAACAGAATAAATTCATGTGACTTGTGGCTCAGTTTCCTCATCTTAAAATGCAGATGATAGTATCTATATTATAGGGCGGATGTGAGGATTAAATGAGTTAATCAGTGCAAATTGCTGAGAAAAGTGCCTGGGCCACGGTGCTACATAGTTGTTAGCTATTATTATTACTATGCTGGGTTCAGTTCTCTATATTTGGCAGAACCCTGACAGTATTTTTGATTCTCTTATTGATTCGCTATTTACTCCAGTGGTTGTCTCTAAATATTTTTAAAATGTACTCCTTTTAGGACAAACTTGATTTGTAACTGCCGTTTTTTTTTTTTAGCATCTATAAATTGTTGAATATTCAAGGTCATCTCATGATTTCTCTCCACTAGTTCTTGATTGTTTGCATTCTTGGAGCATTCCAGTGGGTGGGAAGTAGCAAGATACTCTAGAGTAGGTGCCTGGAAATCAGGCTAATTTCCGTTTTCTATTATCTAATTACCATGAGGCCTAAGACAGTATGTTAAAAATGTTAGTGATGTAACAGTTTATGAATATGAAGTATAGTGTAATCTCCCAGTATATACATCTAACTAAATTTTTATGAGTGTACCTTTGCTGGGGCAGCAAAAAAAGCTAGTATGTATTTTAAGGTCACACCTTTTCTCCTTCCTCTCAAGTTAATATTTGTTTTGGATTCTCGGGGTTTTTTTAGTACTTACTCATTGGCCTAAATACAACTTTTCTTTGCCTCCTCCAGGTTTTCTGGTCTTTGCAACACTTGTGGTCATTGTCTCATTGATACTAATCTTCGTGGTGGGACCTCGTCATGGACAGACAAACATTCTTGTGTACATAACAATCTGCTCTGTAATTGGAGCGTTTTCAGTCTCCTGTGTTAAGGGCCTGGGCATTGCTATCAAAGAGCTGTTTGCTGGAAAGCCTGTGCTGCGACATCCCCTGGCCTGGACTCTGCTGCTGAGCCTTATAGTCTGTGTGAGCACACAGATTAATTACCTGAACAGGGCCCTGGATATATTCAACACTTCCATTGTGACTCCAATATATTATGTATTCTTTACAACATCAGTTTTAACTTGTTCAGCTATTCTTTTTAAGGAGTGGCAAGATATGCCTGTTGATGATGTCATTGGTACTTTGAGTGGCTTCTTTACAATCATTGTGGGAATATTCTTGTTGCATGCCTTTAAAGACGTCAGCTTTAGTCTAGCAAGTCTCCCTGTGTCTTTTCGAAAAGACGAAAAAGCAATGAATGGCAATCTCTCTAACATGTATGAAGTTCTTAATAATAATGAAGAAAGCTTAACCTGTGGAATTGAACAACACAGTGGTGAAAATATCTCCCGAAGAAATGGAAATCTCACAGCTTTTTAAGAAAAATGTAATTAAAAGGTTAATCTATAATTGTGTTATAAAGTGAACTTGAATATCAGAATGGGTCTGAAAAAGCATTGTTCTCAAAAAAAATGTTCTCTGGAGACAATCTTTTTTAAAGTTTCACAGATTTGGACCAAGAAATTACTTTTCTTATATTTACATGATGGTAGCTCACTAAAATGACCTCAGTACCTGGCCAATTTCTATTAACATTGTATTATTATAGAGGTATTTTAAATTTTTCCTTCACTGAAATCTAAATGCACTGACAGTTTTAAGTCTATGAAAATCTATATTTTTTCATTGGTGATGAAAATCTGAAATGTACATTTGTCATCCCCACTCCATCAATCCCTGACCATTTGAAGGCTTTTTGATTTAAAAAGGAACAAAATTTTCCTAATACATTATCCTGTGATTTACCTTACCTATAAAAATGACTCCTGTTTGATGAATTATTTTAATTTTGAGATGTTAGTTTAAGAGAATCCTGTTATTAAATGAAGAAAAACTCAATTTACCAAACAAAAAAGGGTAGGAAGCTGCCCGATGGGAGATGTTTCTCACACTGTGACTAATCATCACCACACATTTGATGGTCTTCCTTGATGGCACCTTGCTAAACCAGCTCATCTGCGTCTGTCAGGCTGTAGCCTGACTGTAGCCTGACTGGTTTCATTCTTCACTTACTCTAATCCCTTGATACCTGGAATCTTGATTTACCATTTTACATCAACTCTTGTACTTTTCAGTATATTTTCATAATGAGTTATATTGTCATTTAGATCTTCTAACAACTCTGGGAAATAAAGTCCAAAGACTAATTTCTTAAATTTAGCTCATGTTATAATAAAAAGACAAATTGGAACAGTTCTTTTCTAAGTCTGAATGTTTAGAACAAACACAGTGTTTGTAAAATATGGTTTCTTTGTACCCAGTATCTATTTTGCTTTAGAGTTTGTTCAGATCACGGTGTATTTTGGTCTAAAAATGTCCATGAAAAGATGTTTATGGAAAATTTCAAATGTATGCAAAAAAGGTAGAATAGTATAATGAACTCCATCCAGCTTCAGAACCAATCATCATAGCAATTAATTGGGCTTTAAAAAGTAGACCATTTCCACCTGGGTAGTAGGAAGTACAGGGGCTTGTTCCCACTGTGCTGCTCCTGTCCAAGGTCACACAGCTTGACCCCTACTGTGTAACCAGTCACCACTGGTGCCTCACTGTCCTTGCCTGGGGGTTGCCGGAGCCTCACTGTGGTGACGGCACCAATGTCCCACCACACAGCTCTCTTGGCTTTATCAGGGCAAAGTTTCATGACATAAATTCCCTTTCCCCAGCATTTTTTTTTTAATCCTCTAAGGAGCCTTTGTAGACTTTGTTTTTCTAATTGCCTCCCCCATGTAATCTTACTGTCACAGATGATACACTGTTTATGTACTATAGATCTGTACACCTAATAGAGTAAGAACCAGTTTTCACCCCCAGGGGTGTGATACGGCACTCAGAATGCATAGATTAATACATTCTTAATTCAACATCTTATAGCACTTGAAATTGTACATAAATGTTTACATGTTATTTGGTTTATAATGGAGTCTTAGAGAACTTAGTAATATGAATTACTTAAATTTGGCCATTAATCATTAATTCCTCATAGTCTATACTCCAGTATAGGGTGAGCAGATGATGCTACCCTCGGTCTGTGGCAGAATGCTGGCCCCAGGGTTATTCACATTACCAAAAGCAATATTTTTAGGTAACTTTTGGTAAAGAACAGTTCTATTTCATATTAAGGTTAAAGAGTACAATGGAATAGTTCACAGACTTTATTTTCAGTAGCATGTATGATGCTGCTGGATTTTAGTGTTCTGTTTGTTTCCAAAGCCATATGGCAGTTACTCCATATCATGATCTTGTCCCTTCTTGGAAGGCTGCAGGTGGCCTAGACTCAGATCTCCTGGGCCAGGTCTGTGCAGATAAGTAAAGTACCTTGCCCAAACCGGGGCGTAGGTCACAACACTGAATAAACACAAATAAGTTTTATTAGTTTTATTTCTGTAACCTTTAAATCATACCTTACAAATTAGATTCTGTCACAACTGGATTTAGTAGAAGCAGAGGAATCAAGTTTACTATTTTCTGAAACGTTGACACAAAAAAGGGAAGGGAACAATGACTTAGAAAAGGTTACTCATAAAAGACCATCAGAAAAATCCTTAAACAAAAGCTAAATAATCATTAATTCTAATTGGTAGTGCATTTTATTACAATGAGCTGGTTATTAAGTTTCTTAAGTCCATAAATCTTTCCCCACATATTACTGATCCTTTGCTAAGGAATAAATGGATGAACTCAGCAGCACTCTGACATAGCTAGCTGTTGGAACATTCCATAGAAAAATGGAAAATAATTCTGTAAGAACATGATGGCAACAATAAGCAGCCCATATTCTCAGACTTTCTAATTACCAAAAGCATACACAATTTTAGTCTAGAAAAATAAGTCAATTTTATAAAATTAAGCTTTTAAATGGAAAAGTACCCCCCTTTAACACGCACAGAGATACTGAAAAACAGTCCCTAAAAATCTCGCTAAATAGTTTATGGAAAGAAAAACATGCCCTTATAGTTATTAAATGCAGTCAGTACTGGGACTCTTCAAAAATATGATACACATGTCCTCAGCTGCTGGCCAGGGACTGGTGGATAGGAGGCTGAAAGCAGCGAACATGCTCCACGGGGGTGCTTTCTCCATCGCCAGACTTCAAGTACTTGTCCAAGATAGTAATTATCTCATCATTTAGAATCTGGAACTTGCGAATTCTCTCCACCATCTTCTTCAATGGCTGCAACAGTTAAAATTAGGATGTCTTACTATTAAAACATGTACATTTATTCATGTTTCAAAATGGCAGGATTTTCACATTTTCTCATAAAAATTACAGCAAACTACTAGCACACATATCTCTTTAATGTACCTATTGGAACAATGAATATATTTTGCATTTAAACACATCTCTGTATTGGTCTCATGCTACTGACTATAGGTTTACCTGTTATAGACCTACTATTCATTCAACACACAGGTATTAAGAAGCTGCTGTGTATTAAAAACTGTGAATGTAAAGATGAAAATAATATGGTCAGTAGGGAAAGACCAGTAATCCAAGTCTTAGATTCCAGTTCTTGTGGACAGCATACTTTGATAGACTGTGCTGGTACAACAGAACTGGATAAAGAACACACGCACGTGCACACACACATACACAGGAAGACACTTTAAAATGCACTGCAGGTTTTGTCTATGCAGGAGGTAAAGCAGAAGCCAGGACTTCCTAAGGGACAGATGCCACCAGCAGCAGTGGGAAGAGATGTCCTGGGCTATAAACAAGTGGGACTACACGTAGAAACTCTCAACAAAGCCAGGACCCTCCAAGGTGACCCCAATTTGGTAACAGTTCGTGGAGATGAGAAGCAAAAATCTTGGGAGAAAAGCAATCCATGGGGTGCCTGGGTGGTGAAGTTGGTGGAGCGTCCGACTCTTGGTTTCAGCTCAGGTCGTGATCTCAGGGTGATGAGATCAAGCCCCACATCAGGCTCCACGCTTAGCGTGGAATCTCCCTGAGTTTCCCTCTCCCTCAAATAAATAAATCTTTAAAAAAGAAAAGAAAAGCAATCTAAATTAAGTTCAATTGGACAAGAGCTGGCAAATAAACCCAACACACAAAATATTTCAGAGTTTTAGATAACCTTTGAGGCTTCAGACACTAGAATTACAAGTTATACTATCATTCAAAACTAAAAACAGTAGATTAGAGTTAAAGTGAATTAGTTAACAGAATAATACAGTATTCCGGGAACAGCCCAGAGAGACAAGAAAATGAAGACATGGGAGGTGGAGTGGCCCCTTGAAGACATCCATGCCCCAATCCCCAGCACCTATGAACATGTTACCTTCCATGGAAAAGAGACTTTGAAAATGTAGTTAAGATTATAGACTTCAAAATAGGGAAAGTACCCTGGATTTTCTAGGTGAACCCAATCTAAACATATGCGAAAAGAACTTTCTCCAGGTGGAGGCAGGAGGTATGGCAGAAAGGAAAGTTGAAAGACTGGATGCATGGGAGGGACTTGAGATGTGGGCTAATGGCCAGCAAGGAAATGGGGACCTTAGTCCTCCAACTGCAAGGGACTGTGTCCAGCAGATTCATCTCTAGAGGCTCCAGAAAGGAACATAGCCCTACAGATACACTAATTTTGGCCTTGAGATGATAGAGGACCCAACTGAGTCATGCTGTACCCAGATTTCTGACCGACAGAACTGAGAGAATGGGTATCGTTTTAAACCACTAAATGTCTGGCAATCTGTTGTGGATTAGGAAAGTAATTGGAAAACTAACAGGATAAGGGATAAGGGAACCAGAAGAATGTCTAACAAGAATGTAATTGTAGTCCTAAAAGAGAATAGAGAGAATGGAAGAAAAGACTAAAATACTTGAAAAGATAATGGCTATTTTCTAGAATTCAATTATAAAGAATCCATAAAATGACAAAGGGAAAAAGATCTTAAAGGTGCCAAAACAAGCAAACAAACCAACAAATCAAACAAAACAAACCACACACACTTTGGGCACAAAAAAAGAAGCCAGAAGACTGGAATAGTATGCCAATAATCTGAAAATGCAGACCCTATAAAGCTGTATAATATGAAGCAGATCTAAGTACCCTAAAAGGAGAAAGAACATGGAACAATTAGTACTTTAACTGCCTGACTGCTTTACTTATCAAGTATATTTAGATTCATTTTGGAAATGAAAAGAAAGCTTCAGCTGGTGTCAGTCACCTTATGTACTGGGATGAAAAGCATTCCCCAAAAAAGGGCTTTTAATAAGTACAAAGTATGATTATTTTGTGAAGCTTCCACATACCACATTTTTGATAATCTCATCTTTGCCATCATGTTTCTGGACTTTAAGTAGGTGGTAGCAGAAATCCAGGACTGCGAAGCGCCGCTGTTGCCCAAGAAGTACAATGATCATACAGCCAGCCCAGTGGAGCCCGTCGCCAAAGCACTGCCTAAAAACAAGCAGCAGCAAGTACAATGGGCAATCAACAAAAATTATAAAGTCTTTTATAAGTCTGTGTCCAGACGTCAATGATCAAGGAATCCACTTGAAACAAGCCAGGAAGGGAATGCTGAGCAACAGGAGATGTGTCCTTTTTGGTAAACATCTCTTTTGGGTTCCTCTGGCACACTGCTTCTTAACCTTTTTTTTAGATCATGGACTCTTCAAGAAGGATGACTTTGGGAAGCTGTGGACACCTGCCCCACCCTTGAAAAACGCATACCGAACCTGCCTAAGTTTCCATGGGTTCAGAGAACACCTAGAAACTTCACCCTGAGTCACCGCCTGAGCATGAAGTAAGAACCTCCACTTAAATGGCTTTAAAGCAGCTCAGGAAACCTCTAGTCAACTTCCAGAGGAATGCAGTCTTCTCTGTTAGCCTCCTCTGCTCCCACTTCCCCGTCCACTGAGCACATACTTACTCGACTGTAAACTCGTGTGTCCCCACAGGAATACAGTAGACAAATTGCATGGCACTCCACAGTCTGTGAAACTCAACACACTCATCCACATGCATGACTCCATTGCTGGGCAGAGGCCCACGCCAGATAGGGTCATCCAGAAAGGTCCGGATCCGAGTCAGGATAACTTCAAACATAGACAAGCCACAGCAGAGACGCTCCTTTGTCAGCAAGTCCCCCTCTCTCGCTATTGCAATTTGCTGCAGAAAGGATAGAACGTTATGAGCCAGCGCAGGAGGGCAGTGGACTGCTGAAACCAAACTACCCAGATTTGTTTCTGACTTACTGTAAAACTATCTTGATTTGCAGAAGAGGATTTTTAGAAACAAGCATTAACAACATAAGTATGTCAGCCATTACATATAGGTCTTCATAGATTAAAAATATATTTCAGTCAAGGAGAACTGTCTAGTACAGCTATTCTTAACTGTTTTGCCTCCAGAGGACACATGGCAATGTGTGGAGACATTATTGGTTGTCAATGCTTGGTGTTAGGTGAGTGGCATCTAGTTGGTAGAGGCCAGGGGATACTATGTTTTTTCAAAAAATTGTCTCAATTTTTTTTTTTAAGATTTTATTTATTTGAGAGAGAGAGACACAGCGAGAGACGGAACACAAGCAGGGGGAGTGGGAGAGGGAGAAGCAGGCTCCCTGCAGAGCAGGGAACCCGACGCGGGGCTCGATCCCAGGACCCTGGGAACATGACCTGAGCCGAAGGCAGCCGTTTAACGACTAAGCCACCCAGGCACCCCAATTTTATCTTAAATTTTAATTCCAGTATAGTTAACATACAGTGTTATATTAGTTTCAGGTGTACAATACAGTGATCCAAAAATTCCATATATTACTCAGTGCTCATCAAGAACAGTGTACTCTTAATACCTTTTTTTGAAATACTTTTCACCTATTTCACCCATCACTCCATCCACCTCCCCTCTAGTAACCATCCATTTGTTCTCTGTAGTTAGAGTCTGTTTTTTGATTTGTCTATTTTTTTTTGTTCCTTTGTTCATTTGTTTTTTTTATTCTTATGTTAATCCCCATACATTACATCATTAGTTTTAGATGTAGTGATCCATGATTCATTGTTTGTGCATAACACCCAGTGCTCCATGCAGAATGTGCCCTCCTCAATACCCACCACCAGGCTAACCCATCCTCCAACACCCCTCCCCTCTAGAACCCTCAGTTTGTTTTTTAGAGTCCATCGTCTCTCATGGTTCGTCTACCCCTCCGATTTCCCCTGCTCATTCTTCCCCTCCCGCTACCTTCTTCTTTTTTTTTCTTAACATATATTGCATTATTTGTTTCATAGGTACAGATCTGAGATTCAACAGTCTTGCACAATTCACAGCGCTTACCAGAGCACATACCCTCCCCAATGTCTATCACCCAGTCACCCCATCCCGCCCACCCCACCCCCCACTCCAGAAACCCTCAGTTTGTTTCCTGCGATTAAGAATTCCTCATATCAGTGAGATCATATGATACGTCTTTCTCTGTTTGACTTACTTCGCTCAACATAATACTCTCCAGTTCCATCCACGTCGTTGCAAATGGCAAGATCTCATTCCTTTTGATGGCTGCATAATATTCCATTGTGTATATATATACCACATCTTCTTTATCCATTCATCTGTCGATGTACATCTTGGCTCTTTCCACAGTTTGGCTATTGTGGACATTGCTGCTATAAACATCGGGGTGCATGTACCCTTTCGGATCCCTACTTTTGTATCTTTTGGGGTAAATACCCAGTAGTGCAATTGCTGGATCATATGGTAGCTCTATTTTCAACTTTTTGAGGAACCTCCATACTGTTTTCCAGAGTGGTTGCACCAGCTTGCATTCCCACCAACAGTGTAGGAGGGTTCCCCTTTCTCCACATCCCCGCCAACATCTGTCGTTTCCTGACTTGTTAATTTGAGCCATTCTGACTGGTGTGAGGTGGTATCTCATTGAGGTTTTGATTTGGATTTCCCTGAAGCCGAGCGATATTGAGCACTTTTTCATGTGTCTGTTGGCCATTTGGATGTCTTCTTTGGAAAAATGTCTGTTCATGTCTTCTGTGCATTTCTTGATTGGATTCTTTGTTCTTTGGGTGTTGAGTTTGATGAGTTCTTTATAGATTTTGGATACTAGCCCTTTATCTGATAAGTCATTTGCAAATATCTTCTCCCATTCTGTCGGTTGCCTTTTGGTTTTGTTGACTGTTTCCTTTGCTTTCCAAAAGCTTTTTATCTTAATGAAGTCCCAATAGTTCATTTTTGCCCTTGCTTCCCTTGCCTTTGGCGATGTTTCTAGGAAGAAGTTGCTTTGGCTGAGGTCAGAGAGGTTGCTGCCTGTGTTCTCCTTTAGGATTTTGATGGACTTCTGTCTCACATTGAGGTCTTTCAACCATTTGGAGTCTATTTTGTGTGTTGTATAAGGAAATGGTCCAGTTTCATTCTTCTGCATGCGGCTATCCAATTTTCCCAACACCATTTGTTGAAGAGACTGTCTTTTTTCCATTGGACATTCTTTCCTGCTTTGTCAAAGATGAGTTGACCATAGAGTTGAGGGTCCATTTCTGGGCTCTCTATTCTGTTCCATTGATCTATGTGTCTGTTCTTGTGCCAGTACCATGCTGTCTTGATGATGACAGCTTTGTAATACAGCTGGAAGTCCAGAATTGTGATGCCGCCACCTTTGCTTTCTTTATCAACGTTCCTCTGGCTATGCGGGGTCTTTTCTGGTTCCATACACATTTTAGGATTATTTGTTCCATTTCCTTGAAAAAAGTGGATGGTATTTTGATGGGGATTGCATTGAATGTGTAGATTGCTCTAGGTAGCATTAACATCTTCACAATATTTGTTCTTCCAATCCATGAGCATGGAACGTTTTTCCATTTCTTTGTGTCTTCCTCAATTTCTTTCATGAGTATTTTATAGTTTTCTGAGTACAGATTCTTTGCCTCTTTGGTTAGATTTATTCCTAGGTATCTTATGGTTTGGGTGCAATTGTCAATGGGATCAACTCCTTAATTTCTCTTTCTTCTGTCTTGTTGTTGGTGTATAGGAATGCCACTGATTTCTGTGCATTGATTTTATATCCTGCCACTTGACTGAATTCCTGTATGAGTTCTAGCAGTTTTGGGGTGGAGTCTTTGGGGTTTTCCACATAAAGTATCATATCATCTGCAAAGAGTGAGAGTTTCACTTCTTCTTTGCCGATTTGGATGCCTTTGATTTCTTTTTGTTGTCTGATTGCTGTGGCTAGGACTTCCAATACTATGTTGAATAGCAGTGGTGATAGTGGACATCCCTGCCACGTTCCTGACCTTAGGGGGAAAGCTCTCAGTTTTTCCCCATTGAGAATGATATTCGCTGTAGGTTTTTCATAGATGGCTTTTATGATATTGAGGTATGTACCCTCTATGTCTATACTCTGAAGAGTTTTGATCAAGAAAAGATGCTGTACTTTGTCAAAAGCTTTTTCTGCATCTATTGAGAGGATCATATGATTCTTGTTCTTTCTTTTGTTAATGGATTGTAGCACGTTGATTGATTTGCGGATGTTGAACCAACCTTGCAGCCCAGGGATAAATCCCACTTGGTCGTGGTGAATAATCCTTTTAATGTACTGTTGGATCATATTGGCTAGTATTTTGGTGAGAATTTTTGCATCCATGTTCATCAGGGATATTGGTCTGTAATTCTCCTTTTTGATGGGGTCTTTGTCTGGTTTTGGGATCAAGGTAATGCTGGCCTCCTAAAATGAGTTTGGAAGTTTTCCTTCCATTTCTATTTTTTGGAACAGTTTCAGAAGAATAGGTATTAATTCTTCTTGAAATGTTTGGTAGAATTCCCCTGGGAAGCCATCTCGCCCTGGGCTTTTGTTTGTTGGGAGATTTTTGATGACTGCTTCAATTTCCTTAGTGGTTATAGGTCTGTTCAGGTTTTCTATTTCTTCCTGGTTCAGTTCTGGTAGTTGATACATCTCTAGGAATGCATCCATTCTTCCAGGTTATCTAATTTGCTGGCATAGAGTTGCTCATAATATGTTCTTATAATTGTTTGTACGTCTTTGGTGTTGGTTGTGATCTCTCCTCTTTCATTCATGATTTTGTTGATTTGGGTCATTTCTCTTTTCTTTCTGATAAGTCTGGCCAGGGGTTGATCAATCTTGTTAATTCTTTCAAAGAACCAGCTCCTAGTTTCGTTGATCTGTTCTACTGTTCTTTTAGTTTCTATTTCATTGATTTCTGCTCCGATCTTTATTATTTCTATTCGCCTGCTGGGTTTAGGCTTTATTTGCTGTTCTTTCTCCAGCTCCTTTAGATGTAAGGTTAGGTTGTGTACTTGAGACCTTTCTTGTTTCTTGAGAAAGGCTTGTATTCCTATATACTTCCCTCTCAGGACTGCCTTTGCTGCCTCCCAAAGATTTTGAATAGTTGTGTTTTCATTTTCATTAGTTTCCATGTATTTTTTTAATTCTTCTTTCATTTCCTGGTTGACCCATTCATTCTTCAGTAGGATGCTCTTTAGCCTCCATGTATTTGAGTTCTTTCCGACTTTCCTCTTGTGATTGAGTTCCAGTTTCAAAGCATTGTGGTCTGAAAATAGGCAGGGAATGATCCCAATCTTTTGGTACCGGTTGAGACCTGATTTATGACCTAGGATGTGATCTATTCTGGAGAATGTTCCATGGGGACTAGAGAAGAATGTGTATTCCGTTGCTTTGGGATGGAATGTTCTGAATAGGTCTGTGAAGTCCATTTGGTCCAGTGTGTCATTTAAAGTCTTTATTTCCTTGTTGATCTTTTGCTTAGACGATCTGTCCATTTCAGTGAGGGGGGGGTGTTAAAGTCCCCCACTATTACTGTATTGTTGTCGATGTGTTTCTTTGTTTTTGTTATTAATTGCCTTATATAATTGGCTGCTCCCATGTTAGGGGCATAGATATTTACAATTGTTAGATCTTCTTGTTGGATAGACCCTTTAAGTAGGATATAATGTCCTTCCTCATCTCTTATTACAGTCTTTGGTTTAAAATCTAATTTGTCTGATAGAAGGATTGCCACCCCAGCTTTCTTTTGGTGTCCATTAGCATGGTAAATGGTTTTCCACCCCCTCACCTTCAATCTGGGAGTGTCTTTGGTTCTAAAATGAGTCTGTTACAGTGTATCGATGGGTCTTGTTTTTTATCCAGTCTGATAGCCTGTGCCTTTTGATTGGGGCATTTAGCCCATTTACATTCAGGGTAACTATTGAAAGATAGGAATTTAGTGCCATTGTATTGCCTGTAAGGTGACTGTTATTGTATATTGTCTGTGTTCCTTTCTGGTCTATGTTGTTTTTAGGCTCTCTCTTTGCTTAGAGGACCCCTTTCAAGATTTCTTGTAGGGCTGGTTTTGTGTTTGCAAATTCCTTTAGTTTTTGTTTGTCCTGGAAGCTTGTTATCTCTCCTTCAATTTTCAATGACAGCCTAGCTGGATAGAGTATTCTTGGCTGCCTATTTTTCTCATTTAGTGCTCTGAATATATCCTGCCAGTCCTTTCTGGCCTGCCAGGTCTCTGTAGATAGGTCTGTTGCCAATCTAATGTTTCTACCATTGTAGGTTACATATCTCTTCTCCTGAGCTGCTGTCAGGATTTTCTCTGTCTATGAGACTCGTAAGTTTTACTATTAGATGTCGGGGTGTTGACCTATTTTTATTGATTTTGAGAGGGGTTCTCTGTGCTTCCTGGATTTTGATGCCTGTTTCCTTCCCCAAATTAGGGAAGTTCTCTACTGTAATTTGCTCCAATATACCTTCTGCCCCTCTCTCTCTTTCTTCTTCTTCTGGGATCCCAATTATTTTAATGTTGTTTCATCTTATGGTATCGCTTATCTCTCCAATTCTGCCCTCGTGATCCAGTAGTTGTTTATCTCTCTGTTTCTCAGCTTCTTTATTTTCCATCATTTGGTCTTCTATATCACTAATTCTCTCTTCTGCCTCATTTAGCCTAGCAGTTAGCGCCCTCATTTTTTAATGCACCTCATTAATAGCCTTTTTGATTCCGACTTGGTTGGATTTTAGTTCTTTTATTTCTCCAGAAAGGGTTTCTCTAATAACTTCCATGGTTTTTTGAAGCCCAGCTAGTATCTTTAAAGTCATGATTCTGGACTCTAGATCCGACATCGTACTAATGTCTGTATTGAGTAGGTCCCTGGCATTCAGTACTACCTCTTGTTCTTTTTGTTGAGGTGAATTTTTCCGTCTTGTCATTTTGGCCAGAGGAGAGTAGGTGAATGAGAGAACAAAATGCTAACAGGGTAACAACGTCCCCAGAAAATATACTCTAAGCAAATCAGAAAAGACCGGAAGCAGTGGGAAAAGAAACGGAAAGAGAGAAAAAAAAGAAAAAAGAGAAAAAGATAAAGATAAAAACAAACAAAAATAAACAAAACAAAACAACAACAAAAAAAACCCAGAATGTGATCAAATATGATCAGGCTGGTGCATAGAGCAGTGCCACACACTAGATTTGGGGTGTATTTTGCTCTGTTAGAAGAAAGTGCCTCTCAAAATTTTAAAGAAAGAAAAACTTATATATGTACAAAAATAAGGGTTGATATGATGAAGGGATGGAATATGACAGTAAAGATGGAAATTATAAAAAATTTTATAAAAGGAATTGATAAGAAGTTGTTTTAAAAAAGAAAGAAGAGGATTTAAAAAAAAAAGAAAAAAGGGAGAGAATGTGTTCATGCAGGGGAGTAGAAAAAACCATATACTAGAGATTTAGGGTATATTTTAATCTGTTAGAAGAAACTATCTCAAAATTTTAAAGAGAGAACAACTTATATATATGCCAAAAATATGGGTAACTACTATGAAGGGATAGAATATGACTCTAAAAAGGAAAAATAAAAATGTTTTTTAAAAAAAGGGATTGATAAGATGTTGGTTGAAAAAGGGAAAAGAAAAATTCCAAAAAAAAAAAAGACAGTTAAAAAAAATTAACTTTGAAAGACTACAGAATCATGGTAAAAAAGCCATGAATTCTATGTGCAGTAGTCCCCTAGCGCTGGAGTTCTGCCGTTCTCATTGATCGGTCAACTTGGGTCTTGGCTGGCTGTTCTCACTGATCTTCTGGGGAGGGGCCTGTTGCCGTGGTTTCCAAATGTCTTTGCCCAAGGCGGAATTGCCCCGCCCTTGCCCCCTCCCGGCTAAGTAATCTGCTCGGGTTTGCTCTCCGGAGCTTTTGTTCCCTGCGAGCTTTCCGTACAGCTTTGGAGGCGGAGAGTGAAAATGGCGGCCTCCCAATCTCTGCCCCGGAGGAGCCGAGAACTCGGGGCCCCGCTCCTCAGTGAGCCCCCAGAGAAAAGCTGTCAGTCACTCCCGTCTCCCCAGTCTCCGGCCGCACTCCGTGCTCACCCGGCCTGTGACCGCGCATTTCTATCTCTGGCACCCGGCCCCGGGTGGAGTCTCCAAACCCAGCAGATCCCTGCGGTGCACTCCCGCGCAGCTCCTCCTGGGGGAGGAAGGTGTCTCTCCGGATCTGCCGCTTGTTGGGTCCCTGCTGGAGGAGCAGTGGCCCAAGTGTGCCGCGGATCACAGTTTATGGCAACCCCGACCTGAGAGCCCACGCCTGGGCTCCACCTCTGCAGCCGGCTTCCCTGCTCCGTTACCTGGGAGCTCTGCCACACTCAGGCACCCCCGGTCTTTCTGTGACCCCGAGGGTCCTGAGACCACACTGTCCTGGAGGGTTCCACCCTCCGCTTAGCCACCAGAATGACGTCCCTCAGCGGAGCAGACTTTTAAAAGTTCCGATTTTGTGCTCCGTGGTTCTATCACTTGCCAGAAGCGGCCGACGGAGGCCCCTCCCCCGCCGTCTATCCTCCCGAATATCGCCTTGGATTCACTTCTCCGCATGTCCTACCTTCCAGAAAGTGGTCGCTTTTCTGTTCAGAGAGTTGTTGCTATTCTTTTCTTTGATCTCCTGTTGAGTTTGTAGGTGTTCAGAATGGTTTGATCCCTATCCAGCTGAATTCCTGAGAGGAGACGAAATCCAGGTCTCCTACTCCTCCACCATCTTGCTCTGCCCCCATTTGTTTTGTTTCTTAAATTCCACGTGAGTGAAATCATATGGTATTTGTCTTTCTCTGACTGGCTTATTTCGCTTAGCATTATACTCTTTAGCTCCATCCATATTGTTGCAAATGGCAAGATTTCATTTTTTATGACTGAATAACATTCCATTGTGTGTATGTATGTGTGTGTGTGCGTGTGCACACACACATATATATATACACATTTTCTTTATCCATTCATCAGTGGACACGTGGGCTGTTTCCATAATCTACCTTTTATAAATAATGTTGCAATAAACACAGGGGTGCATATAACCTTTCAAATTAGTGTTTTGTATTCTTTGGGTAAATATCCAGTAGTACGATTACTGTAGCATATGATAATTCTATTTTTAACTTATTGAGGACCCTTCATACTGTTTTCCAGAGTGGATCCACCGGTATGCATCCCCACCACCAGTGCACAAGTGTTCCTTTCCCTCGATATCCTCAGGGACACTTGTTTCTTGTGTTTGGGCTTTTATTCTGGCAGGTGTGAGGTGCTATCTGACTGTAGTTCTGATTTGCATTTCCCTGATGATGAATGATGTTGAACATTTTTCATGTGTCTATAGGCTATCTGGAGAAATGTCTGTTCATGTCTTCTGCCCATTTTTAATTGGATTGTTTTTTGGTGTTGAGTTGTATAAGTTATGTATGTTGGATACTAACCCTTTATCAGCTGTCACTTGCAAATATCTCCTCCAATTCAACAGGTTGTCTTTTGGTTTTGTTGGTTGTATCCTCTGTTATATGGAAGCTTTTACTTTGATTAAGTCCCAACAGATAATTTTGTTTTGTTTTCCTTGCTTCAAGAGACATATCTAGAAATATGTTGTTATGGCCAACATCAGAGAAATTACTGTGTTCTCTTCTAGGATTTTTATGGATTGAGGTCTCATGCCTAGGTCTCTACATTTGCATGTAGTTGTCAAGTTTTCCCAACACCATCTGTTGAAGAGACTTTTTCCCATTTCATATTCTTTTCTCCTTTCTCAAAGATTAATTAACCATATAATTGTGGGATTGCTTCTGGTCTTTCTATTCTGTTCCACTGACCACTATTTTTGTGCCAATACCATACTGTTTTGATTAGTACAGCTCTGCAGCATAACGTTAGTAATCTAGAACTGTGACACCTCCAACTTGGTTTTGCTTTCTCAAGATTGCTTTGGCTACTCGGGGTTTTTTGTGGTTCCATACAAATTTTAGGACTGTCTGTTCTAGTTCTGTGAAAAATGGTCTTGGTACTCCGACAGGGATTGCATTAAATCTGTAGATTGCTTTGGGTAATATGGATATTTAACAATATTTATTCTCCTAATCCATGAGCATGAAATATCTATCCATTTGGTTGTATCATCTTCAATTTCTTTTAGCAATATTTTATAGTTTTCAGAGTACAGGTCTTTCACCTCCTCGGTTAAGTTTACTACTAGATATCTTACTATTTTTGGTACAACTGTAAATGGGATTGTTGTCTAAATTTCTCATTAGTGTACAGAATGCAATGGATTTCTGTACATTGATTTTGTATCCTGGGACTATATTGAATTCATTTATCAGTTCTATTAGTTTTTTGGTGGGGTCTTTAGGGTTTTGTATATATAGTTATCATGTTGTATATATAGTTATCATGTCATCTGCAAATAGTGAAAGTTTTACTTCTTCCTTACCAATCTGGATGCCCTTTATTTCTTTTTGCTGTCTGAGTGCTGTGGCTAGGACTGCCAGTAATTATGTTAATAAAAGTGATGAAAGTGGACATCCTGTCTTATTCCTGACCTTAGGGGAAAAGCTCTGTTTTTTACCACTGAGTATGATGTTCACTGTGGGTTTTTCATATAATGTATTATGTTATGTTCCCTCTAAACCTACCTTGTTGAAGGTTTTTATCATGAATGGATATTGTACTTTATCAAATCCTTTTCTGCATCTATTGAAAGAATCATTTTTTTTTTTTTTTTGAGAGTGAGAGAGGGGGCAGGGAGGGGCAGAGGGAGAAGGAGAGAGAATCTTAAGCTGGGCATGGAGTCTGACATGGGGCTTGATCTCACAACCCTAAGATCATGACATGATCCGAAATCAGAGTTGGATGCTTAACGGACTAAGCCACCCAAGGTGCTCCAATGATCATATGGTTTTTATCCTTTCTCTTATCAATGTATCAGTGATTATCTCTGGATAGTGAACCACCCTTGCATCCCAAGAATGAATCCCACTTGATTGTGAATGACTCTAATGTATTTGTTGGATTTGGTTTGCTAGTATCTTGTTGAGGACGTTTGCATCTATGTTCATCAGAGGTATTGGCCTGTAGTTCCCGTTTTTTTGTGGTGTCTTTATCTAGTTTTGGTATCAGGTTGATGCTAGCCTCATAGGATAAATTTGGAAGTTTTCTTTCTTTTTCCATTTCTTGAAATAGTTTCAGAAGAATAGATATTAACTCTTTTTTAAATGTTTCTTGAAAGTTACCTGTGAAGCTGTCTGTTCCTGGACTTTTGTTTGTTGGGTTTTTTGATTACTGATTCAATTTCATTGCTGGTAATCGGTCTGTTCAAATTTTCTATTTCTTCCTGCTTCAGGTTTGGAAAGTTAAATGTTTCTAGGAATTTATCTATTTGGTTGTTCACTTTGTTGGCATATAATTTTTCATAATATTCTCTTATAATTGTTTATATTTCTGTGGTGTTGGTTGTGATTTCTCCTCTCTCTTTTAATCTTTTTTTTTATTTGACAGAGAGACACACAGCGAGAGGGGGAACACAAGCAGGGGGGAGTGGGAGAGGAAGAAGCAGGCTTCCCACCGAGCAGGGAGCCCGAGGCGGGACTCGATTCGAGGACCCTGAGATCATGACCCGAGCCAAAGGCAGACGCTTAACGACTGAGCCACCCAGGCGCCCCTCTCCTTTCTCATTTCTGCTTTTGAGTCTTCCCTCTCTTCTTTTTTAAAATGAGTCAGGCTAAAGGTTTATCAATTTTGTTGATTTTTTCCAAGAACCAGCTCCTGGTTTCACTGATCTATTCCATTATATATTTTTTAGGTTCTATCTCATTTATTTCTCCTCTCATATTCATTATTTCCTTCCTTCTGCTGGTTTTTGGGTTTTGTTAGCTGTTCTTCCTAGCTCCTTTAGATGTACGGTTAGGTTGTTTGAGACTGTTTTTGCTTCTTGAGGTAAGCCTACATTGCTACAAACGTCCCTCTTATAACCACTTTTGTTGAGTCCCAAAGACTTTGAACAATTGTGTTTTCATTTTCATTTGTTACCATGTAATTTTTTATTTCCTTTTTGATTTCTTGGTTGACCCATTTATTGTTTAGTAGCATGTTATTTGTGGTCTTTCCAGATTTTCTCTTGTGGTTGACTTCTAGTTTCATAGTGTTGTGGTCAGAAAAGATGAATGGCATAACTTCCATATTATATAATTTGTTGAGACTTGTTTTGTGGGCTAATACATGATCTATTCTGGAGAATGTTCTGTGTGCACTTGAAAAGAATGTGTATCCTGCTGTTTTAGGATGGATGTTCTGAATATATGTTGAATACATCTATCTAGTGCGTTATTCAAAGCCACTGTTTCCTTGTTGATTTTCTGTTTGGATGATGTCCACTGATGTAAGTGGGGTGTTAATGTTCCCTACTATTATTGTATTACTGCCACCTACTTTATGTTTGTTATTAACTGTTTTATGTATTTAGGTGCTTTCATGTTGGATCCATAATTATTTACAATTGTTTTATCTTCCTGTTGGATTGTTCTCTTTACGATTATACAGTGTCCTTCTTGTTATAGTCTTTGTTTTAAAGTCTGTTTTGTCCAATATAAGTAATGCTACCCTGGCTTACCTTCACATCCATCTGCATGATAAATGTTTCACCATCCCCTCACTTTCAATCTGCATGTGTCTTTAGGTCTGAAATGAGTCTCTTATAGGTAGCATATAGATGGGTCTTGTTTTTTTATCTATTCTGTCACCCTATGTCTTTTGATGGGAGCATTTATACATTTACATTCAAAATAATTATTGACAGACATGTATTTATTGCCAATTTGTTACTTGTTTTGTGGTTGTTTTTGTAGTTTATCTCTGTACCTTTCTTCTCTTGCTCTCTTCCCTCAGAGTTTGCTGGCTTTCTTTCGTGATATACTTTGATTCATTTCTCTTTATTTTTTGCCTGTTACTGGTTTTTGATTTGTGGTTACCATAAGGCTTGTATTTAACATCTTCTGCATATAGCAGTCTATATTAAGTTGATGGTCGCTTAAGTCTGAACGCATTCTTTACTCCTCTCCCCCAACATTTTAGGTATATGGTGTCACACTTGACATCCTTTTATGTTGTAAGTTCCTTGACTTTTACAGATACGTTTATTTTTACTGCTTTTGTGCTTCCTATTTTTCTTAGTCTTACTTAAGGTTTTTCCTTTCCACTCAGAGTCCCCTTTAACATTTCTTGTAGGGCTGGTTTAGTGGTCATGAATTCCTTAAACTTGTGTTTGTGTGAGAAACTTTTTACCTCTCCTTCTATTCTGAATGATAGCCTTACTGGATAGGGTATTCTTCGCTGATTTTTTCCTTCCAGCATGTTGAATCTATAGATGCCACTCCTTTCTGGTCTGCATAGTTTCTGCTGAAGAATCTGATAGCTTAATTTGGTTTCCCTTGTACATAACAATTTTCTCTTTCTGCTTTTAAAATTCTCTATCACTACTTTTTGCCATTTTAATTACTATGTGTCTTGGTGTGGACCTCCTTGGGTTGATTTTGTTGGTGGCTTTCTGTGCCTCCTGGATCTGGACTTCTGTTTCCTTCCCCAGATTTGCAAAGTTTTCATCTATTATTTCCTCAAATAAATTTTCTGCCCCTTTTCTCTCCCTTCTTCTTTGGGATCCCTATAATACAAATGTTGTTATACTTGATCAGGTTGCTGAGTTCCCTACACCTAGTCTCATTTTGCATAATTTGATTTTTCTCACCTGCTCAGCTTGACTACTTTCTATTACTCTGTCCTCCAGGTCACTGATTCGTTCTTCCGCTTCTTCTAGCCTACTATTTATTCCAGCTAGTGTATTTTTAATTTTATTTATTGTGTTCTTCATCTCTGATTGATTCTTTTTGTTGTTGTTCTTAAGGGCCTCACTGATGTCTTCTACTCTTTTTTTAAATCCAACGAGTATCTTTATAAGGTTACTCTAAATTTTCTATCAGGCATATTACTGATCTCCATTTGCTTAGGTCTCTTGTGGATTTTTTTTACTGTTCTTTCATTTGGGACATATTCCTCTCTCTCCTCATTTTCTTTAACTCTCTGTGTCTGTTTCTATGTGCTGGGAAATTCAGCTATGTCTCCTGCTCTTGAAAGTAGTGGCCTTATGAAGACCCTGCCATGTAGTGTCCCCTATTCACCAGAACCTGGCACTTCAGGGGTGTCTCCTATATGTGCTGTGCATGTCCTGCTGTTGTGGCTGAGCTGCTTTTTCCTTCAGTCTAGTTGTCTTCAGTGGCTCTCTTTGCCTGTTGTGGGGAGTGCGTGGTCCCTGTTGTGTTAGTGGGCCAGTCTCATGCCACCTACAGCTTGAGTTGAGTCGGACTAGGCATTTGCCAGAGATGCAGTAGCACCAAACTAAAGTGTGCTTTCCCTGTGTTGTCCCCTGAGCTTTTGTTGGTGGGCAGGGCTTGCAGGCAGACCAGTTGTCTGCCCCCAGCCCACTGCTGGGCCCTCTGTCTGACTGGTGTGTGTGGTTATCTGTCCCTCTCTCTACGTTAAGAGTAACTTGGAAGTGGTGCTGGCCCCTGTCAAGGTGCTTGCACACTGCTAGGGTATGGCACTGCCCTAGATGAGCTCCAGCCAAGGCTGTACTGGGGGGCAGAGCTGCAATGGTGAGGAGCGGGAGACCATGGTACGGTGGTGTTAGCAAGGTTCAGGAAGCACCTGTCCTCAGCAGGAGGGAGGCAGACCTGTCTGGAGGGTGAGATCTGCGGCAGCCCAGCACAGGGGGGTGGGGCAGCAGTGACAGCCAGTCAGGTAGTGAGTGTCAGCACGGTGCTGGTTACCCCAGGTGGCCACGTGTTTATGCTGGGTGTTAGGGGATGGAAATGGTACCTGTTCCTTTGTTCCTGGCGAAGTCTCTCGGGGATCTCCCTGTTTCACCAGGACACCCTCTGAGGTGAGTAAACTACTGCCCCTTTCTTTGCCCCGGGTGTTTTTCAAACTGCTGCTTCTATGCTGTATCTCCACGAGGCTGCTGTACCAGAAACACTGCTAAACATCCTACAATTCACAGGACAATCTCCACAAGAAAAAATTATCTGGTCCAAACTGAGGACAGCGCTGCAACTGAGAAACCCTGATCTGGCGTAAGTTGATATAAAATCATGCAACTGTACCCTGATGCCTTGCCTCCTGTATGAGACTCCCACTTTTTTCTGTTATTAAAAAACTATTAAAAGAGTCTTCTTCATGAAGAGATATACAAGAAAAACAAGTAACATTTACTGTGTATGTCTTATGTGCTAGGTAATGTTCTAAGCCCTTTGCACATGTTAACTCATTCAGACTTCCCAACCACCCTGTGACAAGGTCCTGTTATGAACCCCACTGGAGACACTGAGGCTTGAGAAGGCCCATCCGACTTCATGATGCCTTCAGGGTGGGTCACCCAGAGCCTGTATTCTGAAGCCCCAGCCCCAGGCCTGATGTGGATACCAAGTGACAGCCGTCACAGTATGCATTACCTGAGGGGTCCCCAGTCTTTCAATCAGAGGGACAAGATGCAGCGGGGCGTACTTTGATTCTAGTCTTTTCATTTTGGCATCAAGTCTCTCGCCCTCTGCAGTGGAAAAAATATTTTAATTTCTGATCCTCTGCATGAAAAATGATACTGAAGTTTAATTTTGTCAAAGAAACAAATGAAAGATTTCTTACAGATTCTCTCTGAACATTACAGAACTGGCTTATTTGAAATATTAATTCAAAATGACAGAATTGATTTTCTGTTCAATATTCATTTTTTAAAACACAAAATTCCAAATGTAATCAAAATCAGAGAATAGTACAAAACCCTCTGTACCCATCTGCTGCATGAGTATCAACTCATGATACTCTTGTTTCATAGACACTCAACATCTATGAACAATAGCATAGGAGCTATTTTGAAGCACATCCAATACGTATCATTTCAGCCTTTAATACTTCAATTATTCAATATTTATCTAACCATGTTACATTACCAATTACCTCCAGTTATGACTGAACAGGCACCAAACTCAAACAAAACTGGCACTAAGTTCTCTGGTCACAAGGACCAAGTGTCACCACTGCAAAGGGCAGTCTGGACTCCCTGGTAAGAGACACATAGACTCACCTTTCACGTGGACTCTCGGCAAGATGTTCTGAAATGGGGCTGCATGCAACAGGTCACACACTTCTTCTAAAGACTAGAGCAAAAGAAGAAGATTGCATTAGGACATTTACCTCACCACAGAGACAGAGAAGTCGTGCTGAAAACAAGATGTATCTTTGCCATTTAGTGTAAAACAAATACTCTAAGCAGCACTGTGCAGAACTCTCTGGGATGATGGAAATGTTCTCTGTGCTACACACTTACATAGTTACCAGCCACATACGGCTCGTACACCTGAATAACCAAATTTAAATTGTATTCACTTTCAATTAATTTAAATACAGAAATGAGTAAAAACCAGTATTGAATATTAAAAACAATGGCCTTTGTTTTCCAGGATTTACCAGTCTGGCAGCCCGAATCTGCTAATTGCTACCAGCCTCTTAAGAAGTTTGTAACTTAGTTATAACACAGTTTATAACAAGACACTGCTACACAGACAGGAGGAAGGGTAATTCCTCTCTGAACAGCGCTAGATGCAGAAGGAAAGGCAGCGTCACTCTTGTACACAAACGAAGTTCTGAGCGGTCACTCTGAACCTGCTTTTGGATCACAACACCTCTAAAGAGGTAATAAAAACCCTACAGAAGACCCATTCTCCAGAATATTGCAGTGTAGAGGGAAAGTTTACCTCTGATATCACAGAGGTTGCAGAACTCCTAAAAACTTACCACAAACCCAAAGGTGGTCAAGAACAAGGCATTTTTCCAGACTCTGAGGGCTCTTAAACTATAGAGAAGGGCCCTGAAGATCGGTGTGTTCACCGTGGGGCAGGCAGAAGATGCCAATGAGCTCTCTCTCATGCCTCCGACTCTACACCCATCTTGAAATCTTATAATCCCCCAGTAATAAAACAAATTTCTAAACAAAAAAACTCTTTTCAGAAAGTCAAGACGTATATCAACTGATGATATTTTCCCTTCTGAGAATCTCCCCAGATGATGGCAAAGCGAAGACCAAGAAGAGGAAGAGAAGACTTTCTGTCCTTATCAAGTGAGGGTCCTACTGTCACATAACACAAATCTAGTGCAGTAGCCAGTCAGCTGCCAGGACACTCCAGAGGGAGACTGACCCCTCCACACACCGTCTTCCATTCCTGAGGCCAGCTGCAGAGCATGAGCTCCTCATGCAGAATATATGTAGTAGAAGCCACCTCTGGGCCAGGGTACCCAACACCTGTTCCCCTGGGCCTTCTACTCTAGGTGAAGATGATGTTGGGGGAGGAGAGAGGAACAAACTAAAAAAAGGGACAGGGTCAGATGATGATTGTGTGCTATGCAAACACATAAAAGAGGGTGATGTCAATGGAATACTATGCAGCTACAAAAAGGATAAGAAATGTCCCCACTTCTGATGTAGAATGATCTCCAGCATATATTTACTGTTGAGTGAAAAAAGCAACATGGAGAGGAGTGAATGGCCGGCCTGCACCAACAGAGTTGTAGGGGGCCAGCTGGAAGGTGACTGACTGCAAGAAAGTGGTCAGGCTGATGGATGGCGGATGGGAGACTTGGTTAAGGGACGACAGCTGCCAAGTAGGAATGCTGGGGGCAGAGCCAAACACGCGAGCTCCGCAGGCAGTAAGGAGCCTGCAGGCCAGCAAAACCATCCAAGAGGGGTGGCTCATCTGGCTGTGCTGCTTCCAGGTGCTACTGCCAATGGCCTCAAATTTTTGCCCCCAAACCAAGCCAGAAAAACTGAGAATAGCTATAAAAACCAGCATTTAAAACAAACAAGCAATTGACACTATTCTAAAATAAAAGAGTTTATTAAACACAAACAACCATGAACTAAAACAAAACAAATGAACAAACAAACAAAAAAACCCGCAACTACATTATCAAACTTTCCAGGCTAGGATTTTTTGGGTTTTAAAAAATTTTTTATTTAAATCCAATTTAATTAGGGGCGCCTGGGTGGCTCAGTCGGTTAAGCATCTGCCTTTGGCTCAGGTCATGATCCCAGGGTCCTGGGACTGAGCCCCGCATCAGGCTCCCTGCTCAGCTGGGAGTCTGCTTCTGTCTCTCTCCCCCTCTGCCTCTCCCCACCACTTGTTCTCTGTCAGATACATAACACCCAGTGCTCATTACATCACATGCCCTCTTTAATGCCCATCACCCAGTTACCCCATCCCCCCACCCACTTCCCCTCCAGCAACCTGTTTGTTTCCTAGAGTTAAGAGTCCCTTATGGTTTGCCTCCCTCTGTTTTTGCCTTATTTTATTTTTCCTTCCCTTCCCTTACGTTCATCTGTTTTGTTTCTTAAATTCCACATATGAGTGAAATCATCTGATATTTGTCTTTCTCTGACTTATTTCACTCAGCATAATACCCTCTAGTTCTATCTATGTCCGTTGCAAATGGCAAGATTTCATTCTTTTTTTTTTTAAGATTTTATTTATTTATTTGACAGAGAGAGACACAGCAAGAGAGGGAACACAAGCAGGGGGAGTGGGAGAGGGAGAAGCAGGCTTCCCGCCGAGCAGAGAGCCCGACGTGGGGCTCTATCCCAGGACCCCGGGATCATGACCTGAGCCAAAGGCAGACGCTTAACGACTGAGCCACCCAGGTGCCCCAGATTTCATTCTATTTGATGGCTGAGTAATATTCCTGTGTGTGTGTGTGTGTGATCTTTTTTATACCAGGCTAGGTTTTTAGGGAGTAGAATTTGAAAAGCAAAATGAAAGAAACTTCTTCAGAAAGTTAAATGTATCTACGCAATGCACAGATTCAGAATAAGTAAGGTCAACATTTTTGGCTACTGAATCCAATCCTGGTGCCCGCTGGGGCCACTACTGACTGCATGGCAGCATGGTCAGGCCCTTGGGGGTCCCACCCACATGCTTGCTGCCCTGGCAGCTGGGTCACAGTTACCCCACTTTTCTAATGTGACAATCTGATTTACCCTGAGTATCTCCATTTATAATAGTGGAAACCCACACAAATACCAAAACATATTACCACCTTCCTCAGAGAGTCCAAAATAAGCACCAAGAAGAGATCAGTGTCTGGAGTCTTCAAAACTATCCTTAGGTTTGGTGGGATTTGGGCATAATCATCTGAGACGGGAGTGAGAATAGCCATGTCGTCTTCGACCTTGGAGAGTTTCACATTGATGGACCTATAGGAAATAGCACCTCCTACTTCCAAAAGGACAAAAGCAACACCACAAAATTCCAGTCTGGGGCCTGATCTGGCAGCAGACCTGCCCAACACAGAAATTCTGGCTTCTCACCACTTGCACAAGGTGCACGGACAAGGGAATCCAGAGAAGGGAGAAGTGAAGGGGTGACAGTGAGCAGCGGGCGTGAGGAGGGGTGGTGACAGGCATCCCTACAGGGCAGGGCTGCTGTGTCTGTAAGAGAGCCAGGCATGTGCTCACTATGCCTCAGGCACAGGCCCCGGAATCTGCTGCACTTGACTAAGATGTAGGTGATGCTCTTTTCTTTTTTCTTTTTTTTTTAATTTTTTTTTCAAAGATTTTATTTATTTATTTGAGAGAGAGAGAGACAGCGAGAGAGGGAACACAAGCAGGGGGGAGAGGGAGAAGCAGGCTTCCCGCGGAGCAGGGAGCCCGACGCGGGGCTCGATCCCAGGACCCTGAGATCATGACCCGAACCGAAGGCAGACGCCCAACGACTGAGCCACCCAGGCGCCCCAGATGATGGTCTTTTCATTCACTGTTTCAGAAATATTCATACATTCATAAGTCAAAGTTTGCTTTCAAATCAACTGACAACTCTTTATAACATTTTTCCTAGGTACCCGGTACTGTGCTTGCCACTCAAAGGAGCTAAGCACAACAGTATATACCTAAGACACAAGCCTAGTCTTAGAAGGGAGAAGATGAGGGGGATCTGTGTCAACGCGGTGCTAGAGACCCAGCTCTCACCAGGCCCCTGAGGCCTAGAGGATCCCTCCACTGTTGAGCCACCAATTCCTACTGGATTGTGGTGAGGTCTTTAAGAGTGCTGAACAACTCTCACAAGGGATTTGCTTGTCTTGAGAGAGATGCAACAGGCATAATTGAAGGAACTAGGCAGCAAGGATCACATTGGTTTCAGATCTCTCTTTTTCTAAGTTCCTTTTTTTTTTTTTTTTAAAGATTATTTATTTATTTGACAGAGAGCACACAAGTAGGCAGAGCTGCAGGTACAGGGAGAGGGAGAAGCAGGCTCCCCGCTGAGCAAGGAGCCCAACGTGGAGCTCGATCCCAGGACCCTAGGATCATGACCTGAGCTGAAGGCAGATGCTTAACTGACTGAGCCACCCAGGCGCCCCTTTTTCTAAGTTTCTAATACAGCATCACACTTCATCCAAAAGCCAATAAGTGTCCAACTGTTGACCTGACAATGGGTGTAGACTGTTCCTTTGAGCTGATGAGAGATGAGTTCTGCTCTTCCAGCATCAAACCCCTATGGTTCTATAATTCTTTTATGTCCATACAAGGATCTTTGATTTCTTCTATTTCGTAGGTGAAGAAAAGCTTTTGATAGTTTATCTTACTTCCTAAAAGCACAGCTAAACCAGAGAAAAAACCAGCCTTCTAATGATTCCCTGCCACTAAGTAAGTCAATTCCATAAGGCAGTCCTCCCTCAGTAAAACTTGGGGCTCCCTGCCATAACCCAAAGCCAGGGACTGAAAGGCACTTTCAGACTTAAGACACATGTGGACAAGAAGAATTGCACTTTATGTTGTGTGTTCAGGAAAAGTCAATACATGAAGGAAATCTTCCTATACTAAATATTTAAAATTCATGATAAGAGATTACAATTTAAAGTAATTCTTCCTGGGGCGCCTGGGTGGCTCAGTTGGTTAAGTGTCTGCCTTCAGTTCACGTCATGATCCCAGAGTCCTGGGATCAAGCCCTGCATTGGGCTCCCTGCTCAGTGGGGAATCTGCTTCTCCCTCCCCCTCTGCCCCTCCACCCTGCTCATGCTCTCTCTATTGCTCTCCCTCTAAAATAAATAAATAAAATCTTAAAAAAAATAATAAAGTAATTCTTCCTAACTTATCTGGTTGCTAAAAATTCACAAATAGGGGTACCTGGGTGGCTCAGTCAGTTAAGCGTCTGCCTTCGGCTCAGGTCATGATCCCAGGGTCCTGGGATCGAGGCCCGCATTGGGCTCCCTGCTCAGCAGAGAGCCTGCTTCTCTCTCTCTCTCCCTCTGCCTGCCTCTCTGCCTGCTTGTGCTCTCTAGCAAAAAAATAATTAAAATCTATAAAACAAAAAATTCACAAATACTGGGCGCTTGTGTAGCTCAGTCAGAGAAGTGTCCGACTGTTGGTTTCGGCTCAGGTCATGATCTCAGGGTCATGGGACGGAGCCCCACGTTGGGCTCCGCTCTCAGCAGGGAGTCTGCTTCTCTCTCTCTCTTTTTGCCCCACCCCCTGGCCGCACGTGCTCTTTCTAAACTATATAAACCTTTTTAAAAAAATTTCACAGATATTGCAGTAGAAGATTCAGTTCTCCCTAACGTTCCTAGAGCAAGGCTGCCCTGGATGTCAGCTGCTTGCCGGCCCCACGGCCAGCCTGCCTGCTCTTTGCAGGACTGCCCAGCTCAGCCTGTGATTCTGGTGGGTCCTCCACCTCACACCGTCACTCCTGCTGTGGAGAGGGTAGCACATGAGGGGCCGCTCAGAGTCCATGCTGACTTGCAGATGGCCTAGGGTTCCCTGACTTTGTCACTACGTGGAAAGGGTTGACCCAGCAACGTAGCAACAAAGGGGAAAGCCAAAAGATGCAGGTCCGACGGGAGGCCATGAGCTCTCAGAGTATCCACATCCAACCTTGGACTACCTGACAATGTTTTTTTTTTTTTTTTAATTTTTGTAATTGGATGTAAGGTGGCCAATCCAGTGGCTCGGCCCCTAGAAGCGTGGCAGTCTGAATTCCATGCCCTGAAGTGCATATGGGCACCATGGTCCCATGTGCCCATATGGGACCCTGCCCCTGCCAAGGTCCCAGGGCCCTGAAGAAAGGAGACTGCTTTAAGAAGCAACATAGCAAAAGATCTCTTCAAATAGGTCTAGAGACATAACCAATTAACACTGAAATGCCTGTTTGCTTTTTCAATACATTTGACAAGCTGATACCTTCAGAGCAGAGCAAAGATATATGAGGATGCTACATACCCTTGAAGAAGAATACAGTAAGGGAACATGTCCTGTCAGGTAGCAAGACTTAAGTTAGAGCTATAATGAATAAGAACGTGTTGTTATGCCGTGCACAGACATATGACCAATGGGTCATGGCAGAAAGCCTGGACACTGACCAGTGCATCCACAGAAAGGAGGGGTCCTTCAGCCACTGGAGGAGGGACGGACAACCGATCAACCCCACAGAGGAAAAAAAGAAACGTCATCCACTCCTACATCACACACACAAAAACAATTCCAGAAGGATTATGAACTTAAATATAGAAAGCAAAACTTAAAACCTTCAGATGAAAATAGAATATCTTCATGACCCCTAGGTAGGAAGGAACTTCTTTAAAAAGATACAAAAAGTGCTAACTATACCAAAAAAGAGACTACAGTCAAATTAAAGTATCAGTTTATTAAAAAAATCACCACTATCAGAGTGAAAAGACAAACCACAAACAGGGAGAAGTGTGTTACGCACACATGCAATGTGCGTAACACACAAAGGTTATACAAAGAGCTTCTGTAAACAAGCTGTAGAAGAATGGGTAAAAGACACAATGGTGGATTTAACAGAATAGGAAGAGCAAGCAACAAACGAAGATGCCTACCTCCTTAGTCACAGAGAGAAAATCAGAGGAAGGCCACAAGAGATTCTGTTATAGTCACTAGGTTTTCCAATTCAGAATGCTCAGTTGTCATGAGGGGACTGAGAGAAGGCTAAATGACACCACAAGAAGGCAATCAGTGGAGAGAACCGGTGTCCCCTGGGGCAATTTCTCAGTAGTGGTAAGCTTTCAGCATTTACTTTATTATGCTGTCTACTACAGTAGTCATGGGACATATGTAGCTTTTTAAACATAAAATAATTAAAATTCTACAAAACTTAAAAATTGGTTCTTCAGTCACACTTTTTTGTTTTTTGCCCTGCAATCTTTTTATCTGAGAGAGCTGAGATCTTGGACACCACTGTGGCTTCAACAAGACCCTGCCCCAGCGTGCTCCAACACACTTCAAGTACTCAACAGCCTCAGGAACAGAACTTTCCATCATGCAAACAGCTCTCCTGGGCAGCCGTGCTTTATACCTTACATATATGTCACATATATTTGTGCAGATACTACATAATAAAATGCTCCACAGTGCTCACACAGTAAAACATTCTTAAATGATGAATTACATTGCATTTTTGTTTTTCAGTTACAGGAAACAAATACAAATTAAAGTCTAAATAGTCACACCCAAAAAAAGAATGGTGCTTTACCCCCATTAAATAACCCTAATAAATCAGGCCTCTAAAAAATGCCTTTTTCTGTAGGGAATGACTCTGTATGGCCTGGGGCTTGGCTGGGCTGAGCACTCACCAGGCTTTGCTCGATGAGTAGGCAGAAGAGGACAGCATTGCCCACTTCCCGCAGGTTCTGGAAGCACACGGTCTTCAGCTCTGCATACTCAACAATGTCCTTCAGCTGGTGGTGGAAGAACTCTAGGATGCCTATGGTAGCAGAGAGTGAGCAGGGGGACTGGGGAGGCTGGAGGCACAGCCTGGGGTCTACGGCTGGGCACACTCGTGCTGGCCATGGAACATCCTCGGACACTGCCACTGGGCCTGCTATGGAGATGGCCACATGTCCCCTGACCCCAACACCTTTCTTGTTTGTCCATCCCCTGGGTCTTGGGCCTTGGCTCCAAAACCTCTTTCTCCACCAACCCTATATCTTCTGAGGAGGCACCACATTACCAGAATAAAGGAGAAAGACCACACTGTCACCTCCAGCAGAAACAGAAAAGGTTTGGATAAAATTCAGTATCCCTTCACAGGCATAGAAGGGAACATACTTAATTTGATAAAGGACATTTATAAAACACCTGCAGCTAATGTCATACTCAGTGGTAAAACCTGCATACTTTCTCCCTGAGCTCCAGAGCAAGACAACACATTTTCATCACTGTCCTAGAGATCCTGCACATTGCAATAGGGCACAAAAAGACCAGGCACAAAAACTAGAAAGTTAAAATTCCCTAATTTGATCTACACATTCAAATGCTGACCCAGTCAAAAATCCACAAGCTGACTCCAGAATTTATGTGGTCATGAAGACCTAGAAGAGCCAAAACAACTCTAAGAAGAACAAAGTTAGAGACTTAACAGGTTTCAAACTCCTCAGCCCAGCAGGTCAGGTCCCAGGTGGACCTGGCAGGTGAGCTCCCTGTCCCTCCCTGGTTGGTGATCTTCAAGGTCCACGTGCTGTCCAGGAGTCAAGGCCTCACAGGGTTCAGAGGCCCATCACCCATCGGTGACTAAAGGGTGCTGCCTCCCCCTGACAGCTTCCTCACTCAAATGTGGTGATTCCAACACACCTTCCCACACACCTGCTCCCAGCTGGAAGGCTGGCTGGTTGGTTCTACTGGAAACAATCAGACTTTGATTGGATTCCCGGCCTCCTCCCACCTAGGGAAAGCAGATCCTATCCTTATCAGTAAATTCTGACTTGCTTTCCCAGGCTGCAGTCTGAACACCTGCAGCCCCGGGAGGCGCTGCACTCACCAGGAGAGCCATACTCATGCCGGGGCAGGCGGCAGATCTTGGGCATCACCTCCATCAGCGTCTTCACGTACTGCAGGATTGTGCCTTGCAGCTGCAGGAGAGAGAGGCTGCATCAGCCACTGGCCGCCACTGTCCCAGAGGTTGTGAGTGCTGCATGGGGCTTCTAAAAAGGAGTCTGTTAGTAAAACACATGGCAATGAGCAGGACTGAAAATCACTTTGGCTGGGAAAGGAAATCCTATCCACAGAACGAAAACAACCCCCGCCAGGGTGACTTAAATGCATGTTCTAAAACACAATTCCTCTCTCAGGAGGCAAACGGTCTGAGATGTGACAACGGGAGGGCGAGGAGCTCAAGTTGCATCCAACTTTGGTGAGCACAGTGACCCTGGGGAAGCAAACATCCTCACAGGGTGGTTTCTGTATTCCTCTGTTGGACTTGGTGCAGCTCCAACACCGGACTCTGTCACCTCATGCACCTAACAGCTTCCAAGTTATGTGTTTTGGGGCAGAGGCTTTAGCTGAAGGTCCTAACAGAGACCAAGTGGGTCATGTAGTCATGGCTGTGTCAAAAGACTCAACTTTTATATATTCTAATTGATTTCTGATCCAAAAAGAATTTTGTCAACTTCTTAGAATTCTGTCAGCTTTTGCTTTACATTGTTAATAATCATATCATCTCCTTGATGGATTGCCACTTTAACTATGTGGCCACAAATTCAGCTTTAAGGATGGAAAAGACCTTAAAGAATCTTAAAGAAATAGGCTCAATCACAGAAAGACAATTAAAATAGGGGCATCTGGGTGGCTCAGTCTGTTAAGCGTTTGCCTTTGGCTCAGGTCATGATCCCGGAGTCCTGGAATTGAGCCCCACATCGGGCTCCCTGCTCAGCGAGGAGTGTGCTTCTCCCTTTGCCTCTGTCCCTCCCCCCGCTCATGCTCTCTTTCTCAAATAAACAAATGAAACCTTTTTTAAAAATGACTAAAATAATGGGAAAAGATTAAGATTTTATGAAGTTCTTTCTCAGTTAACAGAAATAACACATAGAAAACTAAATCTAGGGCGCCTGGGTGGCTCAGTTGGTTAAGCAACTGCCTTCGGCTCAGGTCACGATCCTGGAGTCCCAGGATCGAGTCCTGCATCGGGCTCCTTGCTCGGTGGGGAGCCTGCTTCTCCCTCTGACCCTCCCCCATCTCACGTGCTGTCTCTCTCTCATTCTCTCTCAAATAAATAAAATCTTAAAAAAAAAAAGAAAGAAAACTAAATCTAGGGATGCCTGGGTGACTCAGTCAGTTAAGCATCTGCCTTCAGCTCAGGTCATGATCCCAGGGTCCTGGGATCGAGTCTCACATTGGGCTCCCTGTTCAGCGGGAAGCCTGCTTCTCCCTCTGCCTGCCACTCCCCCTGCTGGTGTGCTTGCTCACTTTCTCTCTGGTATTTATTTTTTAAATAAAATCTTTTTTTTTTTTAAGATTTTATTTTTTGACAGAGAGAGAGGGAACACAGCAGGGGGAGTGGGAAAGGGAGAAGCAGGCTTCCCGCTGAGCAGGGAGCCAGATGTGGGGCTCGATCCTAGGACCCTGGGATCATGACCTGAGCCGAAGCCAGACGCTTAATGACTGAGCCACCCAGGCGCCCCTTATATAAAATCTTAAAAAAAAGAAAAGAAAACTTAATCTATGATAACCTACAAACATCATTTTCTCACTTACTCTTTCCAAAAAGACTTCTGCACAAAACTTCTGACCTCAATCTGAAGTTACACAGATGAGTGTCTGAATCCTTTATTCACAGTTTAACCCCTGGTACCCAGGAAAGGCACACACCATCAGCCCTGTAAGGGGGTGGGGAAGACTACTTTTGCATATAAAGGCCACATTTTCTTAAAAGGAAATCTGTATTTTGGCACTTAACTTTTTCTGTGAATTAGTTAAAATAACATGGACCTGGCTTTTCCACCCCAGTGAATTCAAGGCTGCGTGTGATACTGTGATTTATAACAAAAAATACATATTTTTAGTATTCAGTCTTGTACCTGTTCCTGGCACAGAGCCCCTGAAACCCTTCAAATTATCCTAAGAGAGCCTTCAAGGTGTCTCTGGTTATGTTAATGAGGTGACTTTTGGAAAGCACCCACCAATGGGAGCTGGTTGCCAGGAGAACCAACCCCATGGTAAGATTTGGGACTTTTAGACCCACCCCCAGACTCCTGGGGACGGGGAAGGGGCTAGAGGTTCATTCAGTCACCAAAGGCCAATGATTTAATCAGTCCTGCTGATGTAGTGAAACCCCCATAAAAACCTAATAGGGTGGGGTTTGGGGAGCCTACAAGTTGGGAAACTGCAACAGTTCCACAGGTCCCCGTGAGGGCACCCAAACTGCATGAGGACAGAAGCTCCTTTCTTCGGGACCTCTAGCTATGTATCTCTTCATCTGGCTGTTGATTTGTATCCTTTGTAACAAACTGGTAATCTAGTGAGTAAACTGGTTTCCTGAGTTTTGTGAGCTGTCCTAGCAGATAACTGAACCCAAGGAGGGGGCTGTAGAAACCTCTGATTTATAGCCAGTGGGTCAAAGGCACAGGTGACAAATTACACTGGAGACTGAGTGGGAGTGGGCGCAGGGCAGTCTTGTGGGGGAAAGCCCTTAAACTGTGGGATCTGATGCTACCTACCTCCATGTAAACAGTGCTAGAATTGAGCTGAACTGAAGGACACCCAGCTGGTACCCAAGAATTGCTCAGTGGAGTGTCTGAATCCTTTATGCCCCTCCCCACATCACAATTGGGTGCAGAACCCTTCACCATGTAAAGGAGGTCCATGGAGGGAAACCTACCAGGCTCTTCACGACCTTCAGCAGCTCCTCCATGACCACTGCAATGCCCTGGTAGCCGAGCAGCCGGCAGATGACCTGGAAGTGAGGAGGCCCCACGAAGTTCCGGTAGCTGCCATAAATGCTAGAGTACGCCAAGTTCAAAGCCTGGGGGATAAAGAATGTAAGTGCTTCATGAAATCTCCAGAGTTCTCAACGTGCTTACTGTGCACACAAGATGAAGAATTGCTGCACCAAAGATGCATTCAATATACAGTGCCCTTAAGGTGGAGAACACCAGAGAATTTGTGAGACTTGCCCTTACTGGTATTTATGTCTTCAACATGAAGACATGACAAGCAAGCTTATTAAAACAGAAAAAAGAAACAAATTTCAAAGATTTATCAAACTGCCAGTTCCACAGAAGCCATCTGAGGTCCTGGAATGAGAAACAAGCACATCCTCACTGCTGCATCCTCGGAGCTGCTCCCAGTCTCCAGGGGGAGACATCTGAGGACAGAGAGTGACGGAGCAGGGAACTGTCTTCTCAGGGACACGAAGGGAGCTGGAGACAGCGGCCCCCACAGGGGGAGTAGGTGACAAAGGTAATCAGGGTGGTTTCCTGCAGGAGGGGACCTCCAAGCTTGTCTAAGGACATGGCGCCCACTAGGCAGGAGGACCCCTAATAAGCATTCAGTACTGTGTGTTTCCGTGTCAGCACTTCTTCAGCGGCATCCCACAAATGCGGATATATTTGCATTTCATTTAGTTAGGTGTCTTCTAAAACAATTTCCCTTCAGACTTCCTCTTGACCCATGGATCATATAGAAATGTATTAATTTCAAGTCTTTGGAGATTTTCTTGTCATCTTTTTATTACTGATTTCTAGTTTGAGTCCACTATGGTCAGAGAACTCTTTTAATTTTCTTGAGGTTTGTTTTATGGCCCAGAATATGGTCTATCTGGGGGGGAACGCTCCATGGGCACTTGAAAACAATGTATGTTCTGATGTTGTTGGGTGGAGTGTTCTACACGTCAACAATATCCTTTTGGTTGATGCCGTTTAGTTCTTTATTGTTGCTGATTTTCTGTCTACTGACTTTATTGATGACTAAGAAGAATGTTGAATTCCCCAACTATAATTGTGGACTTGTTCATTTCTCTCATTTATGTCAGTATTTGCTTCAAGTATTTTGAAGTTCTGTTGTTTGGTACACAAACATTTAGGATTGCCATATTTTCTTGGTTGCTTGATCCTATTATATAATGTCTCTCTTGGTCTCTGATTAATAGTCTTTGCTTCAAAATCTACTTTATCTTATTTTTTAAAAATGTTTACTTTCTTTTTAGATTTCTTTTTTTTTTTTTTTAAGATTTATTTATTTGTCAGAGAGAGAGAGAGCATAAGCAGGGGGAGCGGCACGCAGAGGGAGAAGCAGGCTTCCCACTGAGCAGAGAGCCCGATTCGGGACTTGATCTCAGGACCCTGGGATCATGACCTGAGTCGAAGGCAGATGCTTAACCAACTGAGCCACCCAGGCGTCCTTACTTTATCTTATATTAATACAGTCACTCCTTTCTTCTGATTAATGTTTGCATAATATATCTTTATCTATCCTTTTACTTTCAACGTACCAATATCATTAATTTGAAGTACGCTTCTTGTTCAATCATGCTTTTTAAATCCACTCTGCCAAACCTCAGTATTTTCACTGTATTTAGACCACTTACATTTAGTACATTTACATTTAGTAATTATACATAATCTAATTATTGATATCTAAGTACGGTCTGTTTCATGCTTCCTGACTTCTTCTGGGTCACTTCAACATTTTCTAGAATTTCACTGTGATTGACCTATAGTAGTTTCAAGAGTATCTCTTCACAGAGATGTGTTAGTGGTTGTTCTAGGTCTTATATTATACATTATATGAGTTATCACAATCCACTGTTATCAACATTTTACCACTTCGATTGAAGTGTATCAACCTCACCTCCATTTAGGTTCCCCGAATCCTCCCCTTGCCCCCTTTATCATTGTCTTAAATATTTCCTCTATATACACCAAAAACCACATCAGAAAGGGATTCAGAAGAATCAGCACAGCAGCTCTTGAGTATCTTCAGGAGGCCTGCTTGCAATTCCTGGAAATTCAGCCCTTGGAATGTTACCAACTGATAAGGTTGTTTTCTACTACTGGGACATTTAACCATGCTATACAACTTGTCTAGGTAGGATGTACAAGTAGTGATTTATGGGGGCTCCTTTCCTTCTGGGGGTTCTGGAGTTTTAATAACTGTGAATAGTCAAGACAGGAGGCATGTGCCTATGTACCCAGCCCTAGTGAAAGCCTTGGACATGAGCAATTGAGTGGGCTTCTGTTCTCTGGGCAGAAAAACTGCATGTCCCATGCAATCCCCATGAGGGACATCTTTGGTAGCCTGTGCCTGGTTCGATCACCAACTGATGCGTCTTTTTCGCTTACTGGTCCTGCTTTGTATCCTTCAGCAATAAGGAACTATAGCTGTGAGTACAACTGACTGAGTCTATGAGTCCTTCTGGATAAGCAAAATGTGTGGGTGGTCCTAGAACCCAAAAACACAAAGTCTGGGACTAAACAATTACCAAACACTGACCAGCTTGGAAGCCCTGCCAAGTGCCCATCCTGTGCCCAAGCCTACAACCCCTGCCTACAACCACAATCCCACTCGAAAGGGGCATATTTTGATCATCAGCTTAGATACACCTTCCTCTTCCTAACTCCTCCTTAAAGCACCACAATGTGCATTTAAATGCTAGGATTTGGTGTGAGTTTTTTGCTTGATAATAAATTTTAATGTTTCAAAAGGAAACCATAAAAAGCATCAGTGATATCTAATGGCCTCAGGAGCTTGGGAAGATGCTGGAGGAGGACCCTCGGCTCACCCCCATCCCATCTCCAAGATATCATCCACTTCCAAGTCAATCGCTTCAGAGAGCGATCTGAAGACTGGAAGAACAAACTCCACGATGAAACATAAAGAAGTTACATCTGAAATATTAGGAAGGTCAGAAAGGCAGAGGGAGGCTGACCGCAAGAAGAGGGAGCTGCGTGTCCAAAGAGGGCAGAGAAACAGGCACCAGGGAACTCACGTGGGGAGAACTAATCCCCGTAACTTTGGGCTTTAAAAACCAGAGAAGCTGCATCAAAATCAATAAAAGCAGGCCAAGTCATATTATAAATAAATTTGCAAAATATAGTGATAAAGAAAAAAATCCTAAATGCAGCAAGACAAAGGAAGTCCCTAACTTACAAGGAAGACCCGTAAGGTTAGCAGCAGACTCTTTGTAGAAACATGGCAAGCCAGAAGGGACTGGCATGATAAATTCAATGTGATGAGTGTGAAAAATCTGCAGCCAAGAATACTCTATCCAGGAAGGCTAGCATTCACAATAGGAGGAGATAAAAGAGTTTCCCAGAAAACAAAAACTGAAGGAGTTCGTGACCACCAATCTAGCCCTGCAAGAAATATTAAGAGACTCTTTGAGTGGGAAGGAAAGACAAAAAGCAACAAAGACTAGAAAGGAATGGAAAAAATCTCCAAAAACAATGACAAAACAAGTAAAAACTAGGTACTAAATACATATCTATCAACAATTACTCTGAATATAAATGGACTAAATGTTCCAATCGAAAGACATATGCTATTATAATGGATTAAAAAAACAAGACCCATCTCTATGCTGCCTATAAGATACTCATTTTATTTACTTGCTTTTAAATTTTTTCTTTCTTTTTCTTTATTTTTTTTTTTACAAGAGACTCATTTTAGACCTAAAGATACCTGCAGATTGAAATGAGGGGATGGAGAAATATTTATCATGCAAATGGACATATGGAACCATAAAAGACCCCAAATAGCCAAAGCAATCTTGAAAAAGAAAAGCAAAGCTGGAGGCATCACAATTCCGGACTTCAAGTTACAGTACAAAGCTTTATAATCTAGACATTATGGTACTGGCACAAAATAGAAACGTAGATCAATGGAACAGAATAGAAAACCCAGAAATGGACTGACGACTACATGGTCAACTAATCTTCGACAAAGCAGTAAAGAATATTCAATAGAAAAAAGACAGTCTCTTCAACAAATGGTGTTGGTAAAACTGGACAGCCACACGCAGAAGAATGAAACTGGACCACTGTCTTACAGCATACACAAAAGTAAACTCAAAATGGATGAAAGACCTCAATGTGAAACAGGAATTCATCAAAATCCTAGAGAACACAGGCAGAAACCTCTTTGACCTCAGTTGTAGCAAATTCTTACTAGATATGTCTCCTGAGGCAAGGGAAACAAAAGCAAAAATAAACTATTGGGACTTCATCAAGACAAAAAGCTTCTGCATAGCAAAGGAAACAATGAACAAAACTAAAAGGCACCTTTGAAACTGGAGAAGGTATGTGCAAATAACACATCTGATAAAGGCTTAATATCCAAAATATATAAAGAACTTATAATACTCAACACCCAAAAAACAAATAATCCAGTTAAAAAATGGGCAGAAGACATGAACAGTTTTCCAAAGAAGACATATAGATGGCTACAGACACATAAAAAGATGCTCAACGCTGTGAATTGTGCAAGACTGTTGAATCACAGATCTATACCTCTGAAACAAATAATGCAATATATGTTAAGAAAAAAAAAAAAGAAGAAGATAGCAGGAAGGGAAGAATGAAGGGGGAGAAATTGGAGGGGGAGACGAACCATGAGAGACGATGGACTCTGAAAAACAAACTGAGGGTTCTAGAGGGGAGGGGGGTGGGAGGATGGGTTAGCCTGGTGATGGGTATTAAAGAGGGCACGTTCTGCATGGAGCACTGGGTGTTAGGCACAAACAATGAATCATGGAACACTACATCAAAGACTAATGATGTAATGTATGGTGATTAACATAACAATTAAAAATTTAAAAAAAAAGAAAAAAAATGCTCAAAATTACTCATCATCAGGGAAATACAAGTCAAAACTTCAATGAGATACCACCTCACACCAGTCAGAATGGCTAAAATCAACAACAAAGGAAACAACAAATGTTGGAGAGGAAGTGGAGAAAGGGGAACCCTCTTACACTGATGGTGGGAGTGCAAACTGGTGCAGGCACTCTGGAAACCAGTATGGAGGTTCCTCAAAAAGTTAAAAATCGAACTACCCTAGGACCTAGCAATTACATTACTAGATATTTATCCAAAGGATACAAACACAGTGATTTGATGGGGCACATGCACCCTGATGTTTATAGCAGCAATGTCCTCAATAGCCAAGCTAGGGAAAGGGCCCAAATATCCATGATGAATGGATAAAGAAGATGTGGTGTGTGTGTATATACATATATATATACACACATACACACAATGGAATATCACTCAGCCATAAAAAAGAATGAAATCTTACCATTTGCAACAACTTGGATGGAGCTAGAGAGTATTATGCTAAGCGAAAATACCAGTCAGAGAAAGACAAACACCATTTGGTTTCACTCATGCGTGGAATTTAAGAAATAAAACAGATGCGTGTAACTCTCATTCATTTCCAGCTAAAATTTCACCTGCAGAACGAACGTGTATAATTAGATCCCATGATAATAGAGACTGAGAAGTCCCAGGCTCTGTCCTCAATGAGCCTGAGACACAGGAAAGATGGTGGTGTAAATCATTCTGAGTCTGTTGGACTGAAAACCAGGGGATCCCTTGGTGTATTACTCAGTCCAAGAATAGGAGAAGAAAAGATAAGATGAACAGTTCAGGCAAAGACACAGAAATAAAAGGGGTGACTTCTTCCTTTAAAAAAAAAAAAAAGAAAGAAAACAGATGCACATAGGGGGCAAAAAATAGAGGCAAACCAGAAAACAGACTCTTAACTATTGAGAACAAACTGAGGGTTACTGGAGGCGAAGTGGTGGGGGGGTGGGGGGGGTGGGATGGGTTAAATAGGCGATGGGGATTAAGCAGGGCCCCTGTTGTGATGAGCACACAGTGATGTATGAAGTGTTGAATCACTAAATTGTACACATGAAACTAATATTACACTGCATGTTAACTAACTAGAATTTAAATAAAAAGAGAAAGAATGAAATCTTGCCATTTGTAACAACATGGCTTAATCCCAGGACCCTGAGATAATGACCTGAACCTAAGTCAAATGCTTTACCGACTGAGCTACCCAGGTGCCCCTATTTAATCTAATTCTTTTAAAAATTATCCACCTTGGAGTGCCTGGGTGCTTCAGTCAGTTAAGCGTCCGACTCTTGATTTTGGATCAGGTCATGATCTCAGGGTGGTAAGACTGAGCCCCACACTGGGCTTTGTGCTCAGCGCAGAGTCTGCTTGAGATTCTCTCTCTCCCTCTGCCCCTCCCCCTACCCCCTCAAAAAGAAATTGTCCACCTCATGCCTTTTTGTAGGGTTGGAGGAGGTGGGCAGCCTGCACCCATATACCAGCCAGAATCACAGTGTATGCCCATTTTCCAAGGGCATGGTCCTAGCACGGTCAAGTTCAAGTTGCCATCTGTAGTGAGAGGAATGAAGGTGAGCAAGACAACAGAAATGAAAGGTTCACACTCTAAAGAACAAAGGATTAGGGGGGCGCCTGGGTGGCTCAGTTGGTTAAGCGACTGCCTTCGGCTCAGGTCATGATCCCAGGGTCCTGGGATCGAGTCCCACATCGGGCTCCCGGCTCAGCGGGAAGCCTGCTTCTCCCTCTCCCACTCCCCCTGCTTGTGTTCCTGCTCTCGCTGTCTCTGTCTCTGTCAAATGAATAAATAAAGTCTTTAAAAAAAAAAAAAGAACAGAGGATTAGGGAAGTATGGGTTAGGAACATTAAAAGGTGTCCTCGTGTAGGCCATGTGGGGGTGGCAGCCCCCTGGCTCCTGATCTGTGTCCTGGCCTCAACTGCCCTGAGATTAAAAGGCAAGCTGGTATTAGGCAAGCTGGTCTACACTTGTGGCCAGCTTCACTCAACCAGCAGCTCACAGAACATGAGAACAGGTTTCTCTCGGGGTCCACAGAGTGTGGGTGTCACCTGGATGTGGGGATAAGGCAGAGTCTGTTAACTGCCTGGGCCTCATGTCCCACCATAAGCATCACCTGTCTGAGCTGAGGGGCTTCCCAGTGGCAGCACTGAGCCAGGTGCTTTCATCTCCCACTTCCCTTCTCTGAAGCAAGTGCCACTGGGGGTTCTCCTCTGCAGGTGAGAAATCTCTGGTCAAGTGGGAGGAGGGAAGAGGGCAGGTGCCTGAGGCTACCTGTCTGTGCCTCAACAGCTTCAGCCTCCTCTCTACCCTCTGTGCCTCACTGGTCATACTCCCAAACCTGCGGGAGTGCCCTTTCCTTGCCCAGATCAGGCGATTCTGGCTCTTGGCTCTTGGTGCCTGTCTGCACCCCAGTGCCCAGCCAACACCTTCAGGCCTCTCTGGAGCAAGGCCTACACTCACATCCTGCTGCACCAAGAACCTTCCTCCCTGACCGAGGCCAGGCACAGCCCAGGTCACAGCGCATGCAAAGGAAACACTTGCTGAGTGACCCCTGAGACTATGACTGCAACTCATTATCTGTAGAAAAAAAAAAACATTACTTAATATTTTTAAAAATGGTAGTCTCAGAACACAGCAGACAGAACAATGATGCCTGGTCTTCTTCACTCCTGGTCATCATCATGAGGCTTAAAATACAGCAGCGAAAATCCTGACCCTAACCAATGGGGGGGCAACGTGATCCTCCAACCCACCCCCCACCCCCTCTCAACTCCCACAACCCTTGCCTCCGCTGAGTGAACTGTGAAGCCAGCCTGGCTGCTGCCAGAACACTCAGCACGGCAGCATCCTCCCCCACTCACAGCAAGGTCTGTGACATGTGGCACAAACAGACCTGGGAAGAGGAGTGGACACACGCCCTAGGGATGAAGGCCTCTTCCCTTTAACCTCCCTAAATCTAGCCCTCCCTGACTTCAAAAACTGACACCTCCACTCACCAACTGCCAGAAACCTAGGAAAGATCTATGGGTCTTCCTTTTCTCTCACCATCCATCTTCAGGTCATCAGCAAGTCCAGTCAAGTCCACTTCCAAAATATCCCCTGAATGCATCTACTTCTCTTCATCTCTGTCAGCGCTACTTAGTCCAAGGCACCACCTCCTGCTTGGACTAGGGTAACATCTCTCCACCAGCCACCATTCTCCGTCTGCTTCCTGACCGCCCCCTCACACCTTGGCCCTAAGCTGCCTGCCATACACCCCACCCACCCCTATCTCATGACAGAGCCTCGGCCCTCAGGGCCCTCTGCAGGGTTGGATCCTTCTCAGCATCCAGATCTTGTTAGAGCAAGGCCTCTCCAAAAACCAACCAAAGCTCTGTTACAACATCCTAGGAGCACACCTTCTCACAGGGACATGCTCATCTCCCCTCCCAGGGACATGCAGAGCGCATGGCGCCGCCCAAATGCAGAAAACAGAGATAGCATCAATTTCAGCTTGAAATTCCACATTTCCTTGCAAAACACAGGCAGCTTCTATTTCTGCCAACACTGGTTTCCCCTTCCTCCCAAGTGTATCCCTACTTAACCCTCTGGCTTATCCCACTAAGACATCTATCATTTTCTTCTTGGCTGACAGGCTGAAAATTTTAAATGGACACATTAGTTTGTAAAGTGTTGTGATGTGATTAAGACAGAAGTGGACGGCTGAAGGGAAGATAACATCACGAGCCTGGAGAAGTTGGAGGAAAGGAGGAGGGTGAGCCAAGGACCCGTCTCTTCAAAGACTAGTCATAAGGGAATACTGACATGCTGACACCATCCTGAGAGCCACCACTGGGACCCAGGTGGTCCTTTTATGTCATTATGTTAATAGGCTCATTTCTGCACCTGTGAGAAGAACGTGCAGAAAATACAGAGAAGATACTGCCCAAACCTCAGCCCCTCAGAGCTTCACAGCAGAATGAAGCAGCAGCTGCTCAGTGCTAAAGGCTCTGAGACCACAGGGGCTAGTGTCCGTACCTGGGGAAGCGGGCCATGCCCCACTTCCCTACACAGCCCACAGGCTGGGCCGTGTGAAGACAGAGACTGACACCAACATCGGAGGGAGCAGCCTAAAACCCTAGTGAGAACAGTGCAAACATACCATAGAGTTCAGAAAAGGAAAACGTTTCTGACTCAGCCCTCCTAGCGACTGTACTGCATTCCACTGAACAATAACATACTGTAATATTCTTGATGGTCAGTTAGGCTGCTACCATATTTTTTATGACAATGTTGTATGACCATCCCCATAACAGACCTCATTTTATACTTGTCTGATTTACTCCTTAGCTGTCCAGCTTCCTACAAGTGCGAACATTTAAATATTTTTCCTTTTATTATTAACATATAAATGTATTATTTGTTTCAGGGGTACAGGTCTGTGATTCATCAATCTGATATAATACACAGTGCTCACCAAACACATACCCTCCCCAGTGTCCATCACCCAGTTACCCCATCCTTCCCAGCCCCCCTCCACTCCAGCAACCCTCAGTTTGTTTCCTGAGATTAAGAGTCTCCTGGGGCGTCTGGGTGGTTCAGTCGTTAAGCATCTGCCTTCTGCTCAGGTCATGATCCCAGGGTCCTGGGATCGAGCCCCACATCGGGCTCCCTTTTCAGCTGGAGGCCTGCTTCTCCTTCTCCCACTCCCCCTGCTTGTGTTTCCTCTCTCACTGTGTCTCTCTCTGTCAAATAAATAAATAAAATCTTAAAAAAAAAAAAAAAGAAGAGTCTCTTATGGTTTGTCTCCCTCTCTGGTTTCTTCATGTTTCATTTTTTCCTCTTTCCCTATGATCCTCTGTCTTGTTCCTCAAATTCCACATATCAGTGAGATCATAATTCTTTCTCTGATTGCCTTATTTCGCTTAGCATAATACCCTCTAGTTCCATCCGCATGTCATTGCAAACGGCAAGATTTCATTTTTTGATGGCTGCATAACTAGTCCACTATAGACATATAGATATATATAGACATATCTATATATATCTATATATATCACCTCTTCTTTAACCATTTATCTGTCGATGGACATCTGGCCTCTTTCCATAGTTTGGATATTGTGGACATTGCTGCTATAAATATTGGGGTGCAGGGGCCCCTTCGGATCACTACAATTGTATCTTTGGGGTAAATACCCAGTAGTGCAATTGGTGGATCATAGGGTAGCTCTATTTTCAACTTTTTGAGGAACCTCCATACTGTTTTCCAGAATGGCTGCACCAGCTTGCATTCCCACCAACAGTGTAGGAGGGTTCCCCTTTTCTCTGCATCCTCGCCAACATCTGTCTTTTCCTGACTTGTTAATTGTAGTCATTCTACCTGGTGTGAGGTGGTACCTCATTGTGGTTTTGATTTGTACTTCCCTGATGCCGAATGAGGTTGAGCACTTTTTCATGTGTCTGTTGACCATTTGGATGTCTTCTTTGCAGAAATGTCTGTTCATGTCTTCTGCCCATTTCTTGATTGGATTATTTGTTCCTTGGGTGTTGAGTTTGATAAGTTCTTTATAGATTTTGGATACTAGCCCTTTATTTGATATGTCATTTGTAAATATCTTCTCCCATTCTGTCGGTTGTCTTTTGGTTTTGTTGACTGTTTCCTTTGCTGTGCAGAAGCTTTTTATCTTGATGAAGTCCCAATAGTTCATTTTTGCCCTTGCTTCCCTTGCCTTTGGTAATGTGTCTAGGAAGAAGCTGCTGCAGCTGAGATCAAAGAGGTTGCTGCCTGTGTTCTCCTCAAGGATTGTGATGGACTTCTGTCTCACACTGAGGTCTTTCAACCATTTTGAGTCTATTCTTGTGTGTGGTGTAAGGAAATGGTGCCATTTCATTCTTCTGCATGTGGCTGTCGCATTTTCCCAACACCATTTGTTGAAGAGACTTTTTTCCATTGGACATTGTTTCCTGCTTTATCGAAGATTAGTTGACCATAGAGTTGAGAGTTCACTTCTGAGTTCTCTATTCTGTTCCACTGATCTATGCATCTGTTTTTGTGCCAGTACCATATTGTATTGATTATTACAGCTTTGTAATAGAGCTTGAAGACCGGAATTGTGATGCCACAAGCTTTGGTTTTCTTTTTCAACATTCCTCTGGCTATTTGGGGTCTTTTCTGGTCCCATACAAATTTTAGGATTATTTGTTCCATTTCTGTGAACAAAGTTGATAGTATTTTGATGGGGATTGCATTGAATGTGTAGACTGCTCTAGGTAGCATAGACATTTTCACAATATTTGTTCTTCCAATCCATGAGCATGGAACATTTTTCCATTTCTTTGTGTCTTCCTCAATTTCTTTCATAAGTATTCTATTGTTTTTTGAGTACAGATCCTTTGCCTCTTTGGTTAGATTTATTCCTAGGTATCTTATGGTTTTGGGTGCAATTGTAAATGGGATCGACTCCTTAATTTCTCTTTCTTCTGTCTTGTTGTGGGTGTATAGGAATGCCACTGATTTCTGTGCATTGATTTTATATCCTGCCACCTGACTGAATTCCTGTATGAGTTCTAGCAGTTTCGGGGTGGAGTCTTTTGGGTTTTGCACATGCAATATCATATCATCTGCAAACAGTGAGAGTTTGACTCCTTCGTTGCTGATTCAGATGCCTTTGATTTCTTTTTGTTGTCTGATTGCTGTGGCTAGGACTTCTAATACTATGTTGAATAGCAGTGGTGATAGTGGACATCCCTGCCGTGTTCCTGACCTTAGGGGGAAAGCTCTGTTTTTCCCCACTGAGAATGATATTCACTGTGGGTTTTTCATAGATGGTTTTTATGATATTGAGGTATGTACCTTCTATCCCTACACTGTGAAGAGTTTTAATCAAGAAAGGATGTTGTATGTTGTCAAATGCTTTTTCTGCATCTACTGAGAGGATCATATCGTTCTTGTCCTTTTATTAATGTATTGTATCACATTGATTGATATGCAGATGTTGAACCAAACTTGCAGCCCAGGAATAAATCCCATGTGGTCATGGTGAATAAACCTTTCAATGTACCGTTGGATCCTATTGGCTAGTATTTTGGTGAGAATTTTTGCATCCATGTTCATCAGGGATATTGGTCTCTAATTCTCCTTTTTGGTGGGGTCTTCGTCTGGTTTGGGGATCAAGGTAATGCTGGTCTCATAAAATGAGTTTGGAAGTTTTCCTTCCATTTCTATTTTTTGGAACAGTTTCAGAAGAATAGGTATTAAATCTTCTTGAACTGTTTGGTAGAATTCCGCTGGGAAGACTTCTGGCCCTGGGCTCTTGTTTGTTGGGAGATTTTTGATTACTGCTTCAATTTCCTTACTGGTTATGGGTCTGTTTAGGTTTTTTATTTCTTCCTGGTTCAGTTCTGGTAGTTTATATGTCTCTAGGAACGCATCCATTTCTTCCAGAGTGTCTCATCTGCTGGCATATAGCTGCTCATAATATGTTCTTATAACTGTTCGTATTTCTTTGGTATTGGTTGTGATCTCTCCTCTTTCATTTATGATTTTATTTATTTGGGTCATTTCTCTTTTCTTTTTGATAAGTCTGGCCAGGGGTTTATCGATCTTATTAATTCTTTCAAAGAACCAGCTCCTAGTTTTGTCGATCTGTTCTACTGTTCTTTTGGTTTCTATTTCATTGATTTCTGCTCTGATCTTTATTATTTCTCTTCTGCTGCTGGGTTTAGGCTTTATTTGCTGTTTTCTCTCCAGCTCCTTTAGGTGTAGGGTAAGGTTGTATATTTGAGACCTTTCTTGTTTCTTGAGAAAGGCTTGTATTGCTATATACTTTCCTCTTAGGACGACTTTGCTGCATCCCAAAAATTTTGAACAGTTGTGTTTTCATTTTCATTTGTTTCCATGAATCTTTTTAATTCTTTAATTTCCTGGTTGACCCATTCATTCTTTAGTAGGATGCTCTTTAGCCTCCATGTATTTGAGTTCTTGCCCACTTTCCTCTTGTGATTGAGTTCTAGTTTCAAAGCATTGTGGTCTGAAAAAATGCAGGGAATGATCCCAACCTTCTGGTAGTGGGTGAGACCTCATTTATGACCCCGGATGTGATCTATTCTGGAGAATGTTCCATGGGCACTAGAGAAGAATGTGTATTCTATAGCTTTGGGATGGAATGTTCTGAATATATCTGTGAAGTCCATCTGGTCCAGTGTGTCATTTAAAGTCTATTTCCTTGTTGATCTTTGCTTAGATGATCTGTCCATTTCAGTGAGGGGGGTGTTAAAGTCCCCTACTATTACTGTATTATTGTCAATGTATTTCTTTGATTTTGTTATTAAATGGCTTATCTAATTGGCTGCTCCCATGTTAGGGGCATAAATATTTACAATTGTTAGATCTTCTTGTTGGATAGACCCTTTCAGTATGATATAGTGTCCTTCCTCATCTCTTATTACAGTCTTTGGTTTAAAATCTAATTTGTCTGATAGAAGGATTGCCACCCCAGCTTTCTTTTGATGTCCATTAGCATGGAAAATGGTTTTCCACCCTGTAACTTTCAATCTGGGGGTGTCTTTGGGTCTAAAATGAGTCTCTTGCAGACAGCATATCGATGGGCCTTGTTTTTTTATCCAATCTGATACCGTGTGTCTTTTGATTGGGGCATTTAGCCATTTACATTCAGGGTAACTATTGAAAGATATGAATTTAGTGCCATTGTATTGCCTGTAAGGTGACTGTAACTGTGTATTGTCTGTGTTCCTTTCTGGTCTATGTTGCTTTTATGCTCTCTTTGCTTAGAGGACCCCTTTCAAGATTTCTTGTAAGGCTGGTTTCGTGTTTGCAAATTCTTTAGTTTCTGTTTGTCCTGGAAGCTTTTTATCTCTCCTTCTATTTTCCATGACAGCCTAGCTGGATAAAGTATTCTTGGCTGCATATTTTTCTCATTTAGTACCCTGAGAACATTTAAATATTGATAAACATTTCAGATGGTCCCCTAGAATCATACAGTCCCACATGCACTCCTTTATTTTTCTTCAATTACTGGTGAGGCTAGATATCTATTTCTATTTTTTACTACATTTTTGGGAAATATCTGCCCATTACATCTGTCTCCTTTTACTACAGAGTGCTATCTTTTTCTTATGAAACTATAAGAGTGCTTTAAATATTAACAATACTAGCCTTTAATAATTGTTGCAAATCCAGCCACCCTCAGCCTGGACACTTGTCTCACAGTAGACAGCAGGTGTTCTGTGACCTTTGCCTGCTTGCCTGTGGTTTCTGGATATCAACTCTCTTGCTCCTTCCCACCTTACCCCTCCTTTTGTGGCATCACCACTGGACAAGATATCCCAGCCCCTCTGCCATAGATGAGCCTCTGAGCCTATTCCACACACTTTCCTTGTTTGATATTTTTAAACCTTTAACTCAGCTGACAATCTCACTTATTTTAGGGCCAGGAATGAGGCCAGGCCTAGCCTGACACCCAACACATGGCCAGAGGGCTGTCCCAACACTACGTTCCTTTTCAGAAAGGTGTTAATGGAAGAAAACAATAACATTTCACACATGGCATGATACATTTAAATCACTGCCACTCACCTGATTTAAACTAAACTTGAAAATATGCTTCATTATAAATTTAAAAAGTCACAACACAAACACAGAAGAGCCTACCTTTGATCCATGCAAATACTGGGGTTGTGCATTAGGCTGTTTATCTCTTTGAAATTCTTGAGAAAATGGTAATACTGTCCGAACAAATCTAAACAAAAAAGGATAAAAAGAAAAAAGAAAACAAATTTAATGGTAGTTCTTTAAAATTCAGAACTTTTCCATACCCATCAGTTACATCTTCCTTCCAGCTAACTGATCTAATCATCACATAGGAAAATTCTAAGAAATCAAATACCATGAGATATAAATGCTCCCAAGTATAATACATGTATCCAGAGTTCATCAACAGAGTGAGAACACCCGGGTCCTTCCAGCATGTAAGCATTCTCCAAACTCTGGGAGATAGTCTGGTTTATTGGCACCAGGACCATTTCATGACTAATTCAGTCCTTTGACAAGTGGTAACAACCAAGCACTCAGGCCTTGCTGGGCCTCTGGCCGCAGCAGTGACCTGAGGCACAGGAGTGGGAAGGCAGATACAGGCAGTCATGTCCAGTTACTCACATCACTAGTTACAAGCTAATGGGAAGAATGAGCAACCTGAGTGCTTATAGCCACACTCATAGAGCCACAAGACTGGCTTGATAATGGGTTAGGAGACACTGAAAATCAAATGCTTGGCTTTTTTAAAGCAAACATGTCAAACTTGGCTAATACTTTCAAATCAGAAGCATTCATCTAAACATATGAAACTTTTAAAAAAGATTTTATTTATTCATTTTACAGAGACAGAGAGAGCACAAGCAGGGAGGAGGGCAGAAGGAGAGGGAGAAGCAGGCTCCCTGCTGAGCCAGGAGCCCGATGTGGGGCTCGATCCCAGAACTGTGGAATCATGACCTAAGCGGAAGGCAGACGCTAACCGACTGAGCCACCCAGGTGCCCCTAAAATATAAAACTTTTATAAAGAAGCATCATTAAGAAAACTATATGGATTTTCTAATTATTAAATTCGAAGAACTTGAATGACACATATTACACTTTAATAAATAAGAAGGGATGTAATTGGGAAAATACCACCAGTGCATGAAATGAACATGCACATCTGAGGGGAGGTCAGTGGCCCGTAGCATCAAATGTCTGGATTTTGCTGTCATCCTTTAAAGTGCTGAGTTATTTTGGGTGGGCTGTTAAACTGCTTTGAAGTCAGCTGGAACCTTTCATAATTAGGGAGGCACAGTAGTCAGCACCTGAGGGCTAGTACTAAGGCAGGTCCTCTGGCAATTCTATCGAATGTGTGGGTATTCAAGTGAGCTTTCCCATTCTTGCTGGCAGGGCCTCCAAAGGCTCTGAGCTCTGTGCCAGCTCTGGGAATTATTTGGCTCACAGCTCCCTTTGTCTATCCTTACGGAGTTCCACCCGATGCACACACAGTTTAATATTCAAGCAAAACTAAAGGGCCCCTAAGTCGGTCTCAGGAGCTATTTCACGATGTAGCTCCCTCTTCCATACTGCAAATCTGCCCTGCCAATTCCAACTGTGTCAGCTTCCTCGGTTTCCACCAAACAAGACTTCCAGGTTGTACTTGGGATGCCCCCCCTCCACACTGAGGCCCAGAAAGTGCTTCCAGGCAGACAGCAGGGAAGTCAAAGGGCTCACCTCCCCGGTGTCCCTTCCCTCGGGGAAACATTATGTCTGAAAACAGTGCTTTCATAAATGTTGTCTAATTGTTACTCCATTATCCCAAACAACTTTTAAATACCATATATATATATACATGTACACATATATTCTCAATGTAAAGACAAAAACAGTGGAAACAAATATTGAATTCCAGTTAGTAGGCTTGTGTTTCATGGTAGGAAGGATTAGTAATTTTGAAACTATTTTCTGCATTTTCTAGAACTGAGTGAGTAAATATACCAAAAATAATGAAACAGGATTCTCAGTGTAGAAGGGAGTTACAAAAATGGAAAGGGAGGGATAAAATAAGAATAAGACCCCCCAGTGCTGAACTGGAACCGAAGATACCAGTATGAATTCATGGACAGAAAATGTAGACAACTACAGAGAAGCCGTGCATACGCAAGCTTTATGGGTTTGTATCCCCAGAAAGATAATTTGAAGTCTTAATTACCAGTACCTCAGAACGTGATCCTATTCAGAAACAGGGCCACTGCAGATGTAATTAGTTAAGATGAGGTCATACTGAACTAGAGCGGGCCCTTAATGAGTCAATATGACTCATGTCCTTCTAAGAGGAGAGACACTCATGTCTAGAGAGGAGAGGCAGAGATCGGAACGATACAGCTGCACACTAAGGAAGGCCAAGAATCACTGGCCACCACCAGAAGCTGGGAAGAGGCAAGAGAAGATTCTACCCAGAGGCTTAGAGGAACCAGCACAGCCCCGCTGACAACCTGATTTTGGACATCTAGCCTCCAGAACTGTGAGAAAAGAAATTTTTGTTGTTTGAAGCCCCATGGTTAGTGATAATTTGTTAGAGGAACCTAATACAGTACACAGTCAGGTACTTCTTAGCTCTGAACATCAAAAGGGTCTAGAAACAATGACATCCCAGTAACAATGAGCATATCTAACACCCAGACTTACTTTTTAAATATTAAGCCCAGTTCTAAAATATTCTCCAGTAAAAGGAATCCTATGGAAACGACAAGTTGCAAGGACAGAGCCCAAGAAGTACAAGATGAACCTGGAACTTCTTGAGGTGCAGGAAGTGCTTCAAAATGATGGGGACAGCCAAGAGGACACAGAAATCAGGTAGAAGGGGCTCCCGCCGGCCAAAATGGAGCCACCTTGAGCCACAAAACCCAAATTATGACAGTAACAGATTTTAATGCTGAGTTAGAATCCCCAAGTCCTTACTTATACTAAACAAATAAATAAATGTTAACCCATACAACAGAAGGCCAACTACTATTTATCCATGGAATAATGAAGTCTGAGAATCATCATTGTTCAGCCACCATAACACTAACTGCTAACAGTAGAGAAACCTGGTAGCCACCATCCTAACAAAGGGGCAGAAGTTAACATCACCAGTGCCGGGACAAAGTAGTGCCCTTTGCTTCATGTACGCTGCACCGAGGACGCACTGCTCCCGCGTGGCCTTCCTCCCTCTGAGGCTTAACTCTGACCCCAGTTGTTGGCCTGTTTCCAGAGCTACAGCATTTTCATACAATGATTAGCTGTACACGTTAAATTTAAGTCACAGGCCACCCTAAACCACTTCCCAGAGCCACCAGGCAAAATCCCGAATCAAAAATAAGCAGCAAAATCAGTAGATATGCCAAGCAACAAATGAAGTTCTGGTTTCCCTCAAGCAGCTCTTAGAAAACCCTCAAGTATGGAATTAAAATTCTGGGTGGCACAGTTTTGTCTCTCTTCTCAGGGTTCCAGGTCAGTTCTCCAGGAGCCTTGGTGGGCAGAACAGCCTCTTGCAACACAGGTGGGGCCCACTCCCAGCCTCCGTGGGCTGTGTGCTCACTCTGCAAACAGGGATGTTCACAGCACCTCCTGGGCCAATGGGAGAAATATGCCACAACAGACGAAGGCGCCCAGTGCTGTCCCTTCTGCTTGCTGTCATTTGTATTCGACACTGTGTTGTGTGTTCTCAGGAAATTGGGGCTAAGGTACCATTTGGCAGCTCTCCTCAGTTATATATGGGATGCCTCAATGTTCCTCATATAGATAGTTCCACCAGGGTCCTATAAAAGGCACATGCCTGAAGGTTTTCTACCCTTCGGCAGGTCACTGGGTTACACAGCACCAACGTCCTGACCTGAGCCCTGCCAACTTCATCTTTGACAACCAGACTCCTGCCGCCTGCATCCAAGGCCAGGCAGCCTTGGATGGTGGGGTGTTCTCTGTCATCAGCCCCAAACAGGGAACCCACATGGGCCCCCTTGGCTGGCATGGACTCAGAATCTGGTCCATTTCCCTAACTCCATACTCCTCACCCAACATTTGTTCGGATGTCTGAAGTCTTTCAGAAAACACAGCAATTCAACACAAGAGTTTATGGCAAATGCTGACATTTCGTCATCATGTAATGCTGACCCTCCTCTGTAGCTCACGTCACTTCTGAGGGGTTGGCCCACCGAACCATCACCAAGACCAGGGCACGTGGGTGCTACATGGACTCCAGAGTTCCTCTACACACAAGTGACGCAGGCATAAAGGAGGCTCCGGGAACACCTTTAATTATTCCTTTTGTAAGATCTCTGGGAAATCCCTTAAAGGGCGACAAAATGCTAGATAATTAAAAAAATTATAATGTAAAACAGTACAAAAAAAAAATCACAACTCCCTGTGTTGCCCAATTCCAACCTCACCATAACACCTTTTTTCAGCCCACTGATAGCAGGGTTCTGTTGTACGTCCCCTTTGGAGACCCCAGACAAGGCAAAAACGATTTAAGGAAAGGTAACAAATTAATTCCAAAGGTTGCAAATGGACCAACCAAAACAACTCTTTGGTCCTGCAAGCATCAGCCATGACTTTTCTTCAGAGGCAGAAAAGCATATTTATACCCTAACACAGAATGACCCTTCTTGTTCTATATCACTTGGAATAAGAATATGTATATAACACTATTCCTAATAACACCCATTTTGGCAAAATAAAAAAATATACATGTATATCTGACTGGATGGCAAAAACTGCAGAAGAAAGACCCATTTTTTGATGAGACAAATCTCTAGGGACTTAATTATTTTCCTCCTCATATCTGTATATATGATTTCTAGTTTTTCTATAATTATGATGCATTATTATAATAAGTAAAAAAATATTTTTTCAGTTAATTCAGGCTCTGTAACAACTTGAAAAATATCTACTTCAGGAAACTGGGCATCTTAAAAGAATTAAACAGGGATGAACAGTCTGTAAAGTCTGGTTCTGGTGGACTGTGCCCAGCCAGGCCCAGAAGCCCCTTCACCGGAGGAGGCTGACTGGGGCTCCTCCACCCGTGGCTCTGGAAGCCATGGCCACGTCTCCACCACTGCTGGGGACAGGCGTCAGCCACCCAGGGCCAGTCTGATGGCATAGCCCCATGCACCTGGGAACAGGCCTGCCTCCCCACAAGGAAATCTAACCTTGGGGTCCTAAACAGATAACGGCAAGCCTGGTCAGACTACAGGAGGGCCTCCCTTCTGTCCTCAGTTCTAGAGTTCATCACCCCCTTGAGACACAAAACTCTGGGCCTGAAAGTCAGTAACAATTCAGCCAATACACGATGGGATGCTCAGATCCAGCGGGAAAGCCAAAGACAATGATTTTTAAAAATTGCTCATAACACACACAAGCACACACACACATACACACACGCACACACACACGTACACACACGTCCCTGGCATGTGCTCACAGGGAGCAGGAGCTGAGCTAAGGGCACATGGGACAAACCTCAGACAGGTGGCTGCCCAGGGCAGCCAAGGCAGGCCTGTCCCAGGATTTGGGCCATACCATGAGGCTGAACCACATGGAACTGCTGCTGTCAACCATGCCACTCAGCTAACTGGCACTCTGTGCTGTTCAACATAGTAGCAAAGGGTAGGTGGGTTAGAAGGTGGTTAACTGATGGATCTTCATACACCCCAACATCCCAGAATGGATGAAAAGTAGAGTCAGTGACTACATCCCAACATCAGGCAGACTTACAACTGTGTATGTGATACAGACCCTGTAGCTGGTGTCCACATGCACCATGAGATCAAGCTCTGAGCTACAAGCAAGTGCCCCAGACAGGAACCCCAGCCTGCTGTGCAGTTTCCACATGCAAAGCTGTAAGACATGCCCAGGGGCTGGTCTAGGGCTACACTTGCAAAAAGAGGAGACTGGGAGGGCCTGAATACCTGGACATGAGAAATGATAGGGAACAGGGGAGGAGTCAGCAACCTAGTGGACAAGGTGGAGACCCTGAGATCATCCCATTCAAGAACCCTTTGGCAAGGGCATCCAGAACCATCCATGAGGGGGCACGCTCACCGGTTGGTGGAGCCATTGTAGCAGTAGTTGGGCAGGAAGTCATAGTTGAGTTCCCAGAAGACATGGAGGGTGATTCTCCCATAGGGCGCTGACACATTGTGGTTGGCCTCCCGGAACATGGCATCAAAGCTGTCCAGTGTCAGGTACCTGCTTAGCAGCTTGTGGGTCATGCGGTTGATTTCCAAAAGGCCATCCAACTCCTACAGGACCACAAAGACAGGAGTGTGAGGACAGAAATGGGCCCAGCACAGTGGCCTTGATTCCCCACATGGGCAGTGCCATGGTTGGGGGCAGGGCAGAGTGGGGAGAAGACAGCAGGACACACAGAGGTGAGGCTGGTGTGCTAGGCCAAGAATACACACAGTGGGGGTCTAGGAGGCCACAGGAGCTTGCTTCTTACACCTAAATTCATTATGTCCTCTCCACTGCTTTGAAATAGCCCTCCTTACTGCGGTCACCCCCACAGGGCCATCATTCTTTCTCCACTGAGGTCACCTCCGCATTGACCCCCCACTGGCCTCCAACCACCCACAGGGCCCAGCCCACTCCACCCTTGCTGGAGTACTGGGTCCTCAGGCATCAGCCTGAGTCAGCCTAACATGCCTGGCATTATTCAAAAGCACAGCTATGTAGCAGTCAGCAGATGGCCTTCCAAGCTTTCAGAGTTTGCTCATAAAGATGCCTAGGTCTATGCTATCTACTGCAGCATCCAGTGGCCACATAAGGCAATGAGAATGTGGCTGGTCCAAACTGAGGTGCACTGTGCATGTGAGTTACACACCAGATTTAAAAAATCAAGTATGAAGACAAAGAATGTAAGATATCCATGTCAATAATACAATTCTGTGGAAGAATATGAGGAGCACTGCTCATCCTATGTGGAGATGCTCAAACCTGAGTTGTTCATGCCCACCGCTCACTGAGGCTTCTCTTGTTCTACCCAAAGCTGCATCTCTAGGAATGAACAATCTTCCCTGAGTTCTTACATCTTCACTACCATTTGTCTGCAGACTTCACTCTTGGAAGATCTATTTGGCTTGGCACAAAATCCTTAATTCATACTTCCTTTCCTTGGCTTCTGGCATGAATTGCTATGGGCAAGGCTCTGAGGACAAATTTTCTTTCTCCGATCACTCTGCTCAGATATCCAGAGGATTTTTTCTTTTCCTTTAAAGTCTAATACATTTACTGCACTATTCCTTGGTATTGGCCACTTTGGGTCAGTTTTCCCAGGCACACACCATAGGCTTTTAATATATATTTTATAGCATGTCTTAATTTTTTTAATATATAAATTCTTTTCATTTAAATTTTAGGTGGTTGGGGCACCTGGGTGGCTCAGTCGTTAAGCATCTGCCTTCAGCTCAGGTCATGATCCCAGGGTCCTGGGATCGAGCCCTGCATCGGGCTCTCTGATCGGCGGGAAGCCCACTTCTCCCTCTCCCACTCCCCCTGCTTGTGTTCCCTCTCTCACCATCTTTCTGTCAAATAAATAAATAAAATCTTAAAAAAAAAAAATTTTTTAAATAAATAAATAAATAAATTTTAGGTGGTTAACATATGGTGCAATATTGGCTTCTGGAGTAGAATTCAGTGATTCATCACCTGCATACAACACCCAGTACTCATCCTAACAAGTACCCTCCTTAATGCCCATCACCCATCTAGCCCATCCCCTACCCATGTCCCTCCATTAACCCTCAGTTTGTTCTCTATCGTTGAGTCTCTCATGGTTTGTTTCCATCTCTCCTTTTTTTCTTTTCCCCCTTCCTATATGTTCATCTATTTTCTGCCTTAAATTCCACGTATGAGTGAGATCATATAGCATTTGTCTTTCTCTGACTTATTTCACTTAGTATAATATACTATAGCTCCATCCACATCACTGCAAATGACAAGATTTCATATTTTTTTGATGGCTGAGTAATATTCCATTGTGAATTCAGACCACATCTTCTGTATCCATTCATCAGTCAATGGACATTTGGGATCTCTCCGTAGTTTGACTATTATTCATAAAAGCATGTCTTAAATTCTATCAATGTTTTCTTGAAATACAACTTTTAATATTTGTTCCACCCTGTTGCTTTGGTTTTTCTCTGATATTTGTATGTTCCCTATGTTTTTCTCTATGATATGTATGTTCGCTCTATGTTTGTTAGATCTTCATTGTCTATCTTCTGTATCATTTTCTTTCAAATACTTTTTCTGTGTTCTTTTTGATTTTTAAAATTTTACTTCTTTTATTCTCTTGCCATAGCTAGGTGTAACTTATTCAAGGTTAGGATTACTTCTTTGAAGCCAATTTAGAATTGTGACTACTAAGAGCAGACACTAAAAAAACGATAGGATAGGCCATGCTTGATCAGTGCATACCTTTTGATTCCTATGCAAAAACTGAACCTACTACTGGTTCAATTTATCAGTAAGGACAAAATTAAAATTAGCTCCAATCCTTGTAATCAGTTTTCCACAAATCTGCTGAACCTGACAAAAGGTTCTTATACTTACAACTATTGATGTCAGGTCTTCACTTTCAAATCGTCCAATAGCCAGTTCCAGAGACTTATACATGGCTGCTGAGACACGCTGAGTAATCAGGCGATTAAGGTCTATGGATCTGCCTAGGAGCTGGAAGATGGAGAAAGGAAAAAAGAATGAACAATAAAAAACAAACAAGGGCGCCTGGGTGGCTCAGTCGGTTAAGCGTCTGCCTTCGGCTCAGGTCATGATCCCAGAGTCCTGGGATCGAGTCCCACGTTGGGCTCCCTGCTCAGTGGGGAGTCTGCTTCTCTGCCCCTCCCCTGGCTCGTGTTCTCTCTCTCTCTCAAATAAATAACATCTTAAAAAAAAAAAAAATTTATATATATATATATATATATATATATATATAGAATATATATATTCTCCCAGAATCCAATTCCAAAAGATGAGGCAAACAAATAATATACAAAATGTAAACATTTTAGATCAAATAATATATATAGGTGTCATGATCAAATACCCTACTTTCCTGGAGCGGAAATTTCTACAAGTCAAAACCATAAAGGACTTTCATATTATCATCCTTTGCACTGAACTTATACTTATGTCATGGACAGAAACCCCAAGTTTCACCAAACACCCTGGAGAATCTGGGTTTGTCACTGAGGACGCCCCTCATAAAGCTGTTCAGGACCATCTGCCACCACAGAGCAGGCTGTGCATGCCTAACCTCCACAGTGTTACAACAATGAGTAAGAGAAAATTATTCCCTATTTCAGTCCTAACAATATATGTGTCCCTCAATATCATTTCAGTAATAAAAATATGGACAAAATCCTGGTGGAAATGTCTCAAAATATGAATGGTGATTATCTGAGAATTAAATGGAATTTTCCTTATAGTTTTCTGTATTTTCCTAATTTATGACATATATATAGTTTGTAAGGAAACAAAAAATAAGCACTGTACTTTTTATTCTTTGTGCTGGCCAAGAAAAAGCTCCTCTTTAACACTCAGCTGACAAATATTTCTCACCTTCATTCTTTTAAAAAGTTCTAACTTTTGGGCTCTTGGAGAAGACCCAAGCTCTCTGGGGCCATGCCTTCCCCTGGGAGCCAGAGCAGGGCGGGGTGCAGAGTGCTGCAAGTCTTCCCTTGGGTTTCAGGGTATCCACAAGAAATTGTTTTTAAAATATCAACACTTCGGGGCGCCTGGGTGGCTCAGTTGTTAAGCGTCTGCCTTTGGCTCAGGTCATGATCCCAGGGTCCTGGGATTGAGCCCCGCATCGGGCTCCCTGCTCCGCAGGAAGCCTGCTTCTCCCTCTCCACTCCCCCTGCTTGTGTTCCCTCTCTCATTGTCTCTCTCTCTGATGAATAAATAAATAAAATCTTTAAAAAAAAAATTTCAACACTTTATAAGGATGTGGCCACAGTCACAGAACATACTAACACCTATTAAAACCCAGTGAACTCTAAGAAAACCTCACCATTCCAATGCCAGCTCCCTGCCTCACCATGCCCTGGAGAGGTCTGACTCACCTGCACATGCCTCTGCTTAAGCAGTGTCTCATAGCGGTTAGATGGCGGGAGATGAATCGTTGCCCCCTGATTCTTGCATTCTGATCGTAAACGTTTATCAAGAAGCAAACTAGTATGGAAGAAGAGAAGACATTTCTCATATTCTGTGAATTTTAATGGAAATGTGAGATCAAGTTAACCAAGATTTCATGTCCCAATCATAAACCATATACTCACCTTCCTGCCATAACTTTATAATATGCAAATATCTGGTCTGCCAGCTTATAAACAAATTGGTCAAAGCAGAGATTCACCTGAAGAAAAAGAAAGCATATATTAGATTTTTATTTCCTAAAGATCAAATAAGACAATTAAAAAAAAAAAACCATTTTTGATCCACCAAATTCCATTTCTAGGTATTTAACCAAAAAAACTGAAAATACTAACTTGAAAAAATATATGCATCCCCATGTTTACTGGAGCATTATTTACAAGAGCCAAGACATGGAAGCAACCTAAGCGTCCACTGATGGATAAACATATACAGAACTGTGACACACACACACGAATATCATTCAGTCATAAAAAAGGAAATCCTGCCATTTGCAACTACATGGATGGACCCTGAGGGCATTGTGCTCACTGAAATAAGTCAAAGACAAATACTGTACAATCTCACTCATATGTGGAATCTTAAAAACAACAACAACAACAAAACAAATGCATAGAGAACAGACTGGTGGTTCCAGAGGCAGGGGTAGGTAGGGATGGGCAAAATGAGTGAAAGTGGTCAAAAGGTTCAAACTTCCAGTTATAAAATGAATACGTTCTGGGAATATAAAGTTAAAAGAAAATCTTTTGTCAAGGCAACTAACAAAGGCTCTCTTATTAGAAAAGAGAAACAAGAAACAACCTCATTGTCCAAAAACAACAGATTAAATATATGCTGGTGTGGCCAGGAGTGACTACTACACAGCCACTGAAAATTCTATCAGAACCTCTCTTACTGATGGAGAAAAATGCTCCCTGTCTCTTAAAGGCAAAGGAATATGAAAAAGTCTCTCTTCAACATGTGTTCCCAGTGGTTAATATGCACTGCATTTGGGTTCTGCTCCTGCCACGGGGCTGTGTGTCCTAGGGGCCGCATGTGGCCTCCCCTGGAACATGGCCGGCTGCTCTGGGCACTGAGGTCGGGCAGGAGACACAGGATGGATACAGCCTTGTGACTCCACCCCCAAAGCTGTATCTTCCCTTGCAAATGGGGTTAGCCTCCCCACCCAGAACTCTGATAAGGGCACTATGTGCTCAAAAGGGAACCACCCCAGGACTTGCAGGTCTCTGCCACATGCCTACCCTACATGGCCCAGGAGCCTATGATATCTCCCTGAAGAAGCACTTTCTAGTGTCTCTGGGAGGAGGAAAAAAACATCTAGATGCACAATGCAATTTGTTGAGGTTAAATGCTCTTAAATCTTAAGCTACAAAATAAGATTTATCTCCTTAGCTGCATGTACACAGATTTAATAGTTCCACTTGTAGGAATCTGTCCTCAAAAAATAATCAAACGCAGCTAAAAAATTAGGTGCAAGGAAGTTCATCAAAGCATCACTTCCAATACGCAAAAATAAAAAGCTAAAACGAAAGAAATAAAATAGGGGTTGGTTTAAATTGTGTTCATAACAGAAGACAGGTGAGGATACAGAGGTGGTTATGACACGCAGTCAAATCTTAATGTTGTAAGACCCCAATCATCACATGTGTAGATGCAGATAGAAGGGTTCACTCCAAAATGTTTATTTCAAAACTTCATTCTATTGTTTAAACCTCCTTGTATTATAAAGAAAATTTGCTTCCTCTAATACTCAGAGAAAAAGGAAATTAAAGTTTGTTAAAGGTGCCTAGGCTCTCACCTCTGCCTCAATTTCATCGTAGAGAAACTGCTTGTTGAACCTGGTGAGGGCATAGTGTGCGCTGTCATTGTACAGGTCCAGGGAGTACAGGACGTACCTGCAGAGGGGGCAAACAGTCAGCCCAGCCCTCCCCACAGGGCTTCTTGGCTCTCACATCCCACACTCCAGGCGAAATTTAACATTCATTGTTTTGTTTTGTTTTTTAAGATTTTATTTATTTATTTGACAGAGAGAGACACAGCAAGAGAGGGAACCCCAGCAGGGGGCGTGGGAGAGGGAGAAGCAGGCTTCCCGCGGAGCAGGGAGCCCAATGCAGGGCTGGATCCCAGGACCCTGAGATCATGACCCAAGCCGAAGGCAGATGCCCAACAAGTGAGCCACCCAGGCGCCCGTGAACATTCATTGTTGACCTCTCACATGAGGAAAAACAATCTCTTACTTCAGACCCAAAATGGGGTTCCTGCCGAGGGCCCTAATGGACCAAGCCAGACAATCCCACGGATGGGACACACTTACTAAGGCCATGCCCAGGGCCCCGGGCAGGTCCACAAAGGCTTCCTGTAACAGCATCTTCTCACTTACTTATGTTTCAAAGTTTTCCACCACAGAATACAAAACAAGTTATTTTCTTATTTCTAAGAATGAACTGTCAGACTTAATAAGAAAAACATGAAGATCCTGGGTCCCACAGCTGACCACGACCATGTCCAGCATGGCCAAAAGCCCCTCTCCCCTAGCCCCGTATTTGGACAAAAGGCAGCAGCCAGCAGTCTCCTCCAGTGGTAAGGTCCCTCTGAGGTACAAGGCTGCTTCCACCTCACAGCAGGAAGGCTGTGTAAGCCATGGGGCCAAGCTCAACTCCAAAGACACAACACACAGGCATGCCAAGACCTCTGCATTAGATCTCCATGCTCCTCATCCCCTCTCTGGTGCTGCAGAACAGAGGTTACGGCCACTCCAGAGAAAGTGGAAGGCCATCCTCCGGACCACCACACAAGAACTGATGTGCACAGGCAAAGACAAGGTGCGATACATTTGCTCTGTGTGCCGAAGAACCTGCTGGGTCCGTCCCCAGTCTGTTCACAAGACATACCCCTTTCCTATTACTTCACCTGCAGGAACCTCCTATTTTGAAAGTCTCCCACCCCCTAGCCTGGCCTTGAGCTCTGACCTCAAAAGAAAGCTATTCAATTAATACTTCCTCTCCCAAATTCATCTGGTTCAGAGGCTGTGCCACATGAGAGGCTAGGCCACCTCTCCTTTTGCTGACCCTAGCTGAGCCCCCAGGTCCTCACTAGTACCTGACACGGTGGGACTTAGTGACTCCTGCTGCCTGAGTTCCTGATTTTAGTCTAAAGCCAAGAAACCCATTACTTGTATTAATCTCTGAAGTCTAACCCCACTACGACAACTTCAAATGAAGTGCTGAAAACAGCCCAACCCCTCCTCCATCTCCCAGCTCCCAAATGCCACTGAGGACCCTGGTCATCACAAAGAGCTAAGACACGGCCACAGGGTACTCACTCCATCATTGACGCCTCCTTGGTCTCCAGGATGTGGTCCGTCAGGATCCAGGGCATGGACATCTCGATAGGGAACTGGATCCTCCTGCCCATTGTCAGTTCCAGAAAGAACTCTCGGAACCACAACTGTGAAAGGTCACAGCACTGCTGGAGTGTTTCTTGAAGGATTCAAATGATATCATGTTAATCTTCTGCAAGCAGAAAAAACTCAGCAGGACAATCTAGGACAAGGAGAGGCATGTGCGAGGTGCCGGCTCCTTCAATCTCAGCCCCGAGCCATGCGGGAGTGGACGTGAGCGGGGGGTGGGGGGGTGGGGGTGACACGGCACCTCACACTAGAGATGAGACATCCACGATGTGGCTGCAAGCAAAGCCACCCTAGACCGTGCACGTTCTCTCTCACAAAAAGAGCAGAGTCAGCATCTTTCCCCTGCTGGTCTGGCATGGACACCACCACCCGCCAATGGAACCTTGTCAACGCTATGAGCTTCTTTGAGGGATTGGGAGGGGGAAAAAAATGTCCTTTTTAAAAGGAAAAATAAAAACCATGTTATTTTATTTTACTTAGGATAAAGATACAGCATTACATGCATATTCAGTACAAGTTTATCTAATGTAAAATAGAAACAAATGAAAAAAAAAAAGTGTCCATCATTTGACAAGTGAAAAACAAAAGCCTTGCTATTTACTCCAAACCGGCAGCACCTGCAGCCAAGATAGAGGCTTCCTGCTCTGAGCAAGCTGCTGCAGCACCAAAGTAAACATGGACTCCACAATGACAAGGGTATCCACCCAGCACCCTGGTCAAGGTGACTGCCGCCTTCCACACGTCACTGCTCGTGGGGGCTGTTTCTGATACTATCACTATCTTGTTCTCAAGCCACATGACAGATTACGTTCGTCTGTGTTTCTGACCTCATATGGGTTACAAAGACTGCATTCAAGTCATAGAGCCAGCCAGCCACAGGCCCATGGCCCTCATCCTAAGGTCCACGGCACATGGAGGGGGCCCCTGGCTGGCCGTGCATTTAAAGCGACAGGTGAGGGAATATCACGAAGGTTACAACACAGGTCACCGTCTGGGTGTGTGAGGGGACCACAGCAGGGGATGGTCAGCAGAAGCATTCTAGACGGTGTTAGCAGTGTTAGAACATGCTGGGCCAGACGCTGGTCAGCAGTATCTCTTACCACTGAAATTTATCAAGTGAGTGTAGAAGAATGACTCTCGATGAAATTTTTCTATGTCCAATATGGTGGGCCCCTCAAGGCTACTTCTCAAGGTTTTCTTGGAACCACTTTTGTCTGCAATGAGGGACTCTAGCATGGTTCTCACCATGTAAAGCTGCATTATCCAAGGAAACATTTGTGGGGGAGAAAATATACACGGTACATTAGTTACACCAAACTCAGATAAACCACAAGAGGAAGACTACTCCGCTATGCCCTGACCAGAGCCAGGCTGGAGCGGTAAGCCTAGCACTACACCAGCTCCTCAAAGTGGGTCTGGGCACCCATCTAAGTAGCCAAGTTGGTGCTGCCTGGGAGAAAGAATCTCTTGTGGAGCAGTTCACCTCCGTGCCATAAACATCAACAAGAAAAACAAATGATGTCTTACCACCAAAGGTTAAAAGAGGCGGATAGGTGTAGGACTGCCTCAGAAACGCGTTTACCACATGCAAGAGTCTTTCCATGCCCAAAGACTTGAGCTGCCTCAGCAGCTCAGCAGAGCTCAAGGACTCCGCCATGGTGCGCACCAGGTAGAGCTAGACACGGACAGATGTGGGGGGAGAGGTGGGAGAGAGCCGTTAGTCACAGGACACACACATCATGGGGTGGGGAGACACACATGGGAATGGAGGGTGGGGAGGGTGCGTGCACATTGGACAGACCCAGGACAAGTGTCCTCCTTAAGTGGGCCAAATGCCTTCCTCCCAGATATTTGAGAAGTTTCACAGAGAGCCAACAATGTGCTTTGCTGGTAGTTCTCTGCAAGACTGGCAGAAGAGATTATAAAAAGCCCCCAAGAGAAGAACAATGAGTAAACAATACTAAGTCCCAAAATGGGAAGAGAAAAGCAGAAGGATATATTAAATCAGGTATGAGAGTCAGAAGAAAGCTGCTTTTGGGGGGCAGAGGGTTGAGCATGCCAGGAGAGAAAACAGCAGTGGTGGCTTAAGACCAGGGACACAAAAAAGCTACATTCTTAAATTTCTACAAGTTTTATCTTCAGAAACGATCATTTTTAGTCCCAACATAAAAAGTATAACCATACATTTAAACACCCACCAGGAAACACAGCGTAAATACAGACACATAGACTTTCACCCACATTTTTGCAATGGAGTCGATGCAGTCAAATTAAATTCTGCATGCAAATGACCAAATCCGAGAATCACAAGGATGTCTTGGCAAAATGCTCCAGATTCACTTGGGCAGGAAACAGAGGAGCAGAAAAGGCACAGGCAATATTTGATCATCTTGAGCAGACAGTGGTTATGTCATTTTACTCCTGGCCTTGCTTACCAACCCTCAGCTCAGGGTTAGCCCACTCAGGGGAACAGGTGGAGCAGGGGAGCAGGGAGGATGAGAACCTGAGTGCTGGAGGGTCCTACAGCACGCCGGGGTACTTTGATGTCGAAGCCGCTCTTGGGGTCCTTCTCGCCCCGCAGGGCTGGGTCATTGAAGGGCTCATGCCCAGTCTCCCAGTCGCACACAGTCTTCCTGATGGCCTGCAGGACACTGAACAGCCCCACCAAGTCATCAGTGAGGCACAGAGTGCTGACACACTCAGGACTTTTAAAAATCACAGCATCGCCTCACCTAACACATACCTCTCAGGACAGCCAACTCTCACATGTGATTTCCTTTGGGGGCAGTGGGGGACGTGGTAATGGACCAGTTCAAAGCGAAATTTTGAATAGATCATTTTCTGGGGGACATTACCAGCTCCAGAAGATCTGACTTAGCTGCAGTTTGCATCAATTAACCTGGAAGTGATGTTTTATTTCCTGAACACTGAGTCATGCAAAAGGTGGAAGGGGACAGACCACAAATATCCACCCAGGGAGCTGAAACTCAACCTCCCTTGGCTGATTTCCTGATTTCTAACAGGAACATGTCACCAACACAACTGTAGGGACTGGGCCTATGTCTCAGACACATTTGGAACATGTTCCCATCCCCAACAGGGCTCCACCATATGGAGACTCCCCTCCCCCACCACAGGCAACCACTTGGTAGATGTACCCATGTGCCTATCCTATTACCTCATGGGGAAAGTTCTGGCTAAAACCTGAGTTACTCTTAGACTATACTTCACATTGCCCATGTGGTGAGCCTCCCATTATGGCAAACGTGAGCAAAATGGGAAGACTCACAGTATCACATTTTATTAATGCTAAAAGTGAAACCAAGCCAGGTGTCAAACACATCAGTTTATAATTTATAAGGAAAAAAATGAAATCAATATACTTGTGAGCCCCAGTAAACTTTTTACATAGATGTCTCTGAAAGACAACTTTAAAAGGCTAAATATTAAGAGAAAACTGCTCAAGACTGCTACAGGATCTCTGCAATATCTGTGTTAGTCTCTGACCAATTTGTAGGACAAGCCAAAAGGAACAGAAGCAAAGATACTGAAGATGACACACTTTGAGATGGGAAATGTGATGCTGGGCTTCCTGTCCCCACAAGCCTGGTGATCAGAATCATCAAAAAAGATTTTGAGACACTCTCCTGCCCCAAGATAAACACACCCTTATCTCTGCGTCCCCACTGCTCAGACATTCTGTAGTCGATTTATTATACATTGCTCAGGTGAGTAATTGGGCCCATCGCATTACATTTAGAGGAAATTCACCAGAAGGGCATCTGGAGGTTGAAGATAGATGCACTGAGCAGATTTATGAAAATCTAACTATACAGTTGTTCAAACCTAAGCTGATTCTACAACTTCGGACTCTGAGCTCACAGGGAGGTATTACGCTGAGGCTGACCTCTGGATGACGTTCTTCTTCTTCTTGATGGCCTGCCTGAGTGGCTCCCGGAGAGTAACCTGGGAAAAGTCCTGCAGTGCAGCATAGACGGTGTGCCGGATGGCATGGTTGAACACACTCTCCATCCTGCCCATCAGCACCTGCAGACCTTTGATCATGGCGATCACCTGCAGGGGGACACACAACTTTCAGTGTGGTGGACAGTGACAGGAGATGGCTCCTTCTTAGGTGACACCAAGTTGCACCTGGAAGCTGCCTCTTTCTAGTGCACAGCACCTCTCCCTGGCCTCCCATGTTTTTGCTCTGAAGCTGCTGCCCTGTAGTTCTTCCCAAGAGCAGTGAGCTCAGCTCTAATCCAGCAGCTGTGCCTGTGCCTGGGTCTGACTCCATTAGACCATGAGCGCCTTGAGGACAGGGATGGATTTGCTTGGCTTGGCATGAGCTAACAGGGGTGTTTGGTAACTCACTCAGAACACTCCCAAATGCATAAGGGCATACCCCCTGTGAAGGACTTTAAAGGATAAAGAATAAAACAGATTCATGAAAGCAAATATGTTATTAGCTGGAAAAGAAAAAAGAAGTTATAGCCCAAATCCCATCTGTTAAACAGTAACAGCATGCTGAATTAATATGCATGAGAAGGTCTGGAAGGAAATACACTAAAATGCTTAAAGTTCATGTCTGTGACAGCATCACAGACACTATAACGCCCTCAAAGCACACTCGTGTATTCTATTTGTCTGCTTTAGGGATTGGTTGGATGGTTCTCTAATGAGGGGAAGAAAAAGGAAATTTCTATGAAAAAAAAAGCAAATGCCCCAATTCAAATTCAAACCGAACAGAATTCAAATTCAAATCAACCTGAATGAAAATGAAAATACTATAAATTCAAATTTATGGGATGTAGGAAAAGTTACGCTAAAAAGTAAATTTGGAGCTTTAGAGGAAAATCTCAGGAAACAAAAAGTCTGACAATAATAATCTAACATTCATCATAAATCTATAAAAAGAATAGGAAAATACACGCCCCCCCCAAACTAGAGGGAAATAAATATTGACAAGTGAAAATTAACAAAACAGAAAACAAGCAAATCATAGAGGTGATCAACAAAGATAAAGCTGTTTAAAAAAATAAGTAAATAAATAATAGATTTGACAACTTTTCCGCAGGACTAATCAAGAAAAACACAGACAAGGCACGAACTACGAGCATTAAGAATGAAAAGGGGGGGGGCATTATCACACAGTTTACAGATATTAAGAGATTACGTGACTGTATCAGCACAGGACAAACATACAGATCAATGGAATAGAAACAGAGTTCAGAAATAAATCTTCATGTTTACAGTTAACTGATTTTCAGCAAGTGTGTGAAAACAATTCAACAGGGAAATATTATCTTTTCAACAAACAGTACCCACATGCAAAACAATGAAATTGGTCTCCTGTGCAGGAAAGGGTTAACTGGTGATGCCTGGGATGATCAAACCCTCCAGATTCCCAGGGAAGGTCTGTTTTCAGGACTGGCCCATGGTCAACTCCTAGGAACTGAGCCCTGAGCCCTGGGAATAGTCTGCCTGAAAAGAATGTCTGTGTTCACCCAAGGCTCTGGGCCACTGCAGTACCAGCGTGACGAGACGGTCTACGCCAACAATGTCATGATGGTGAACACCTATGTCTGTACTGGGAGTCTGGAACCTGAGTAGCCAAGGTCAGTCACGAAGGTGTGTTGCATGCCAACACTACTGACCCCCCAAACAAACCTGGACGCTAAGATCTTGGGTAAGCTTCCCTAGTTGGCAACGCTTTCCACATGTTGTCACCCATCTCTGCTGGGAAAAAGCAGCACATCCCGCACAAGTGCGCTAGTAGGGGGTACCCAGAAGTTCATACCTGGTTTCTCCTGGACTTCACCCAGGTGCCTTTTGCTGATCTAAATCTGTCTCCTTTCACTGTAATAAATGATAACCTTGAGTAGAACAGCTACTCAGCCCTGTGAGTCCTTCTAGCAAATCAAGCCTGAGAGCAGTTTTAGGAATCTCTAACATAGCCCCTACCTCACACCATACTAAAAAATTAACTCAGAATGTATCACACATTTAAATTTAAGAGGCAAAACTATAGAATTCTTAGAAGAAAACATAAGAATAAATCTTCATGACTTGGGTTGGGAAATGGTTTCTTAGATTTAATATGAAAAGCACAAGCAGCAAAAGAAAAAAAATAGGTAAACTGAACTTTATAAAAATTAAAGACTTTATGCTTCAAAGGACCCCTTAGGAAAGTAAAAAGACAATCATAGAATGGAAGAATATAAGTCATATGTCTGCTAAGGAACTCTTATCTAGAATATATAAAGAACTCAATAAGATAAATAATCCAATTAAAAAATGGACAAAGGATCTGAATAAACATTTCTCCAAAGAAGATATATAAACTGCCAAGAAGCAAATGAAAATACGCTCAGCATCATTAGTTGTTACAAAAATGCAAATCAAAATCATAATGACATACATTTCACATGTAGTAGGATGGCTAGAATCAAATGACAGAAAATAACAAGTGTTGACAAGGATTCAGAGAAAGTAGAAGCCTCATACACTGTTGGCAGGAATGTAAAATAGTGCTGTCACTTGGGAAAGCCCATCTGGTAGTCTCTCAAAATGTTAAACAGCGTTATCATATGACCCTGCAATTCTACTACTAGATGTATACTGAAAAGAAATGAAAACATGCATCCATACAAAAACTAGTACACAAAAGTTAATAGCAGCATTATTTGTAATAGTGAAAAGGTAGAAACACCCAAACTAAAAAATCAGCTAAAAAATAAATAAAATGTGATACATCCATACAATGGGATGGGATTCAGCAATGGAAAGAATAAAATACTGATACATGCATGAACCTTGAAAACATGATGTTCAGTGAAAGAAGCCAATCACAATCAGCCACATATTGTATGACTTCATTTATATGAGGTGTTCAGAATAAGCAAATCTACAGAGTCACAAAGCAGATTGGTGGCTGCCTAGGGCTGAAGGGAGGGGAGAATTGGGGGTGACTGCTAATGGGTGTGAAGTTTCTTTTTGACATAACAAAAATGTCCTAAATTTGATTGTGATTGTACAACTCTGTGATTATATATATATATATATATTAAAAAAAAGCACTGAATTTTTATACTTCAAACAGGTGAATTGTATACTGTGTAGAAAAAAAAAAAGATGAGAATTTATGAAAAACTTTATGACAAATATTAGAAAATTTTAAAAGATTCTTTGAAAATTCCCTGAAAATATAACTTACCATCCCTGAAAATACAACTTAACAAAACTGATACAAATAGAAATAGAAAATGTCCATGGTAAAGAAACTGAATGTTTCAAAAACCATCCCACAAAGGGAAAGCTTCACCAGTAAATGCTAGCAAACACTGAAAGAAGTAACATGAACCTTACACAAACCACTCCAGACAATACAAAAAAGAAGGGAGACCCCTGAGTTGTTTTATGAAGCCGGCATCCAGAAAACTAGAATGGAAGGTTATAAAAAAGTAATGTTACTCACTACACAGGTGTGGGCTGTGTGCAGTGACTTCCTTCTCTAAAGTACACTATGAAAAGGATAAAGCAGGGGTGAGGGGAAGGTGTAGGGTAACTTCCTAATAGAGAAACCTGACAATACTTCCTTGGCCAGGTGAGCAAGGTCGACACCAACCGTGATGAGTTTGTTGACAGTATGTACCCTTGACGTGATGTGATGGAAATGATGCTTCACCTCTGTGGTCCTCCTTCCCCAAACCTGTAACTCCAGTCTAATTATGAAAAAAAGTCACATAAATAGCAACTGAGAAACATTCTACAAAATACCTGACCAGTGCTCCTGAAATCTGTCAAGGTCATCCAACACAAGGGAAGTCTGAAAAATTCACAACCCAGAGGAGCCTAAGGAGATATGATGACTTAATGTAATGTGGGATCTTAGATCAGAACTAAGACATAATGGAAAGACTGACGAAATCTGAATGAAGTATGGACTTTAGTTAATAAAATGTACCAATACTGGTTTATTAATTATAACAATACTAATGTGAAATGTTAACAATAAAGAAAAATGGGTGTGGGGTATATAGGAACTCACTGTATCATCTTTGCAATTTTTCTGTCAACCTAAAAATATTTTACAATACAAGGTTTATTTAAAAAAGTGATAGCAAAGACACTCTCACTCATTAAGTTTGATATAAAAATCCTAAGCAAAATACTAGCAAACTATATCCAACAATATATAAAGAGGATAATCTGTCATGACTGAGTTGAGTTTATACCAGGAATGCAAGGCTACCTTAACATCAAACCTGATTTAAAAAAAAAAAAACTGGGGGGAAAAAACCCTCACAATCAATGTAAATTCACCACATTAATGGAATAAAAGAGAAAAGTCACAAAAGTACCTCAGTGGATACAAAGTGTTAATAGAATTAATATCAACTCATAATAAAATCTCTTAGTAAACAAGAATGGAAGGCAAGTTCCTTACTGATGAAGGTTGGCTATAAGAAACCTGCAGGAGGGGCGCCTGGATGGCTCAGTCAGTGACACGTCTGCCTTTGGCTCAGGTCATGGTCCCAGGGTCCTGGGATCGAGCCCGGCATCAGGCTGTCCCTGTTCAGTGGGGAGTCTACTTCTCCCTCTCCCTCTTCTGCCCCTCCCCCTGCTTGTGGTCTGTCTCTGTCTCAAATAAATAAATAAAATTAAAAAAAAAAAAAAAGAAACCTACAGCAAACACATTATATGGTGAAATGTTGAAAGCTTTCCCTTTGAGATGAGGAACGAGACAAGGATGCCTATTTAACAAGTAGGGGTTCCATCCATTGTGATTAAAAAAATAAATAAAAATGGAAAGTTGGGATAAATAAAACTGCCATCATTTTCAGATGATTATTATATTGGTAGAAAATCCAATGGATAATTTGTTACAATTAACAAATGAGTTTAGACAGGTTGGCAGATATAAGAAAAAATACAAAAAATAATTTTAATTCTAAATATCAATGACAAACATTTAGAAAAAATTTAAAACCTATCATCTAGTATCAAATACCTAGAAATAAAGCTAACATAAGATGTGTAAGAGTTTTACAGATTATAAAAGAGAAATTAAAGAGAATCTCAATAAATGGAGGGATAGACCATGTTCATAAAAGGCTTACTATTCTAAATTTATCAATTCTCCCTAAAATGACCTATAGGTTTATTCATATCCCCATAAAAAATTTCAACAGGTTTCACTGTGAGATATGAAAAAAATGATTCTAAAATTGATATGAAAATACAAACAGCAAGAATAACCAAGGAACTCTTGAAGACAGAGAGCTTGCTTTACCAGACACAGACCAGCTACAGTAAGTACGACAGAGGGGCATGAGGGGCGCCTGGGTAGCTCAGATGGTTAAGCATCTGCCTTCGGCTCAGGTCACGATCCCAGGGTCCTGAGATTGAGCCCCGCATCAAGCCCTGCATCGGGCTCCCTGCTCTGCGGGGAGCCTGCTTCTCCCCCTCCCTCTGCTTCTCCCCCTGCTCATGTTCTCTCTCTCTCTCTGTATCTCTGTGTCTCGAATGAATAAATAAAAAAATTAAAAAAAAAAAAAAAGAGGGGCATGAGAACAAGGACAGACCAATTGACCAATGGATTAGAACAGGGAGAAAAACACACTCATACATGAATGGTCACTTGATCCACAACAAAAGTGAGATAGACTCCCTCTGACCCTCCCCCTCTCGTGCTCTCTGTCTCCCATTCTCTCTCTCAGATAAATAAATAAAAAATCTTTTAAAAAAAAAAAAGTGAGATAGAGCAGAGGCAGAAGTGTTTTAAAAACTAACTTCGGCAGGCCACGTTGCTGGCTCAGTTAGAAGCGACAACATGAAACTGTGCATTCAATTTTACTCAAGTTTTTGCCTTTGCTTTGAATGGGAAGGCAGTCTGAGGCCAGAGCTGTGGAGGAAAAGAAAGCAAAGCGCACCTCCACCAGGGCAAACTTCTCCTCGCTGGTGTAGTTGTAGCGGGTGGCACGCTCATACTCCTCGGCATTGTCCGGGCAGTCCTTGTTGGAGTACTTGTCCGTTGGGTGCACAAGTTTCCATGAATACTGGTGTGGTCAGAAAGGGGGAGACATCCACACTGAATGCAAAATGCTTACGTTCTGGTCATACTGACATGACTATTCCCGAAGCGACCACAGGCCAGCCTTCTAATGTTAGCTGTATCTGAAAATCACACACATGCATGCATGCTCACACATACACTCACACACCAAGTCCATCCCCATAAAACTGCAAGACATTCTGGCCATGTGACTTCAGGTTTAAGAAATACATAAGGTAAAATGTCCTGGATCTATTGTGTTGAATATCTTAAGACTAGGTATTTTCTTCATTAAAAAAAAAAAAAAATCAGCCTTTCAAATGATCACGTACTCATCCAACTTAACAATTTTTATCTGGTCAAAATAAGCAACAAAAGGAAAAATCTTCTATGACTTACAGGTATCCAAATCTTCATATGGCATCAGAAACTATTTTACTAATGCTAAACAAAAGAAACCGATGGCTGGAACTCCACAGAGCAAACATTTTTTAAAAATGAGAATTAAAAATCATCATAAAGGTATGTATGTTTTAAAAGATGAGGCCCTTTTTATTTGTAACACACATAAATGAAATGTACTTTGAGCCATCTAAGAAACATTTATAGTGATAGAGATTTTTATTTCTAGGATCAAAGATAAAAAGCCAATTTGTTCTTGATCCAAAGACCAAAGTTAATGCAGAAAAAATATCATTTAGTCAATTTCTTGGGTGATTTTGGGAAGAAAAGCACTTCTAACCAACCAGGGGTAGACGTTCTTTCAGATGTCGGCATTTGCAGACAAAAGCAAGTACAGAGTGCCTACCACTTCCATCACATGAGCACTCCACTGTGACAGCAGCTGCAGGCCCTGCAGGGCCAGGTCAAACAGCTTCCGGTACTCAGCGTCCGTCTTCTGAGCCTCTTGGCGGCCCGACCCTGTGACAACCTAGAGCACCACAGGAACAGCAAGAAGTCACCCCATTATCTAGAAAAACCAGTTAGGCATTTCCCCAGGACCTAGCAAATCCACTAGGAATCTACAGGAAAGGTGCATTTGTAAAATGATGAAATGATGGGGGCATAGGACCCTTTACCGCAGCAGAGCCCTGACAGTGGACATTCTGCAGCTCTCCAAGAAGAGAACACCTCTGCAGACGGTGCTGGAGGCATCTCTAGGACATGGTGTTAACAGAACCATGTGCACAGTTAGGCGTCTACTTAGCTAATAAAGAAAAACATGCACATCATGTGCATCTGCTTATATCAAAAAATGAAAACTTATATTTAAGAATGGTTACCTAAAGGGCAGGAAGGCATAGGGTGGGGAGGAAGGCAGACTTCTCTGAATATACCTCCTTTTGTACATCTGACTTTGGAACCACATAAACATGTAATGGAATTATGACAGAAAATTAAGTTATGGGACACAAGCAATCCCTAAAACTCAAAAGCAAGATGAAAGCATGAATTAAAGTGTGTACAGAATTGGGTTCATGACCGCACAGAGGAACAATGTAGTGCAGGTACCTGACAAGCTTTTTTGATTACAGTGTAGGTGCCTGGCATTAAGCTTTTGATTGCCACTGGATGCCAAATGGAGGCATCCATTTCAAGGACATCCATCTAAAATAAACACAGTACCAGCTATACAAGTAGATAAAGAGCCAGGCAGTTCCATTTATGAAGCTCCCCTCTTAGAAAGCTCTGGGTGACCTAGTAACTTATCACTTGTGTGACCCCACTTTAGTGCCCTAATTCCTGCTCTTATGTTTGAAATTTGCCAATAAAGAGTAAACCCATGAAATCCTAGGTACCCCACCCTGGGCCCCAATAAAGGCAGAGTCTCAGATCCACACTCCTTCTCTACCTGTCACTTCACTTTGTGGCTCCAGGCATGCCATGTGCCTTCCAGAATGTGTAAGTAATAATCCTTCTTTTTCTCAAAATTCCCTGATGGTTATTGCTGAGGTACATCTTGCAAGCATAATAAGAACCACAGGGGCATGTGCAGCTACAGTTTTGGCTCCACTTAGGGAAATGTCTACAGGGCTGCTGAAGATAGGGGAGTCCTTCAGGCATCACTATCACTATAGGCTGAGACCAACACAAAACAAACCACTTCAAGTGACTCTGAAAAACAATGATTTAAAGGAAGGGAAGAGGGAAGAGGGAAGGGAAGAGGGAAGGAGAAGGGGAAGGGGAAGGGGAAAGGGAGAGGGGAAGGGAAGGGGCAAAGAAAGAGAAAGCAAGCCCAATGATTTGATCTCTATCCCTGGAGGGAGAAAATTTAAGGGCAAAATTAACTTAAAAAATAAACCTTAAAACAACTTTTAGTAATTATATTGTCATTATAATACTGTAATGTTATATATTACAATATATAATTATATTATTTCTAATAATTATATTGTTATTGCAGTGTTAGTATTGCTATTTTAAGACTGCTAAGTGTATACTAAGACATCAAGTCAAAATACGCTGTAGTCATTAAGAACCAGGATTCTCAGCTTGAAAGGGGGAAAAAGGTGGAAACTGAAGTAGATTAACTTCAAAACGGGACTCCAAAAAGCTTGCCACCTTAGATGATGCTAGAAGATCAATTATTTGAAAAACGGATACATGTAGCAACGGAATCCAGCTCTGACCTGTCTCTCCTGAAGGAATCATACTGCAGAGCAAGGCTCAGCTGTTAGGAGTTGGAAGGAGTGAAAGGACTAGAAGACCATCATGTCACAGCCCTAATGAACTCATACATTTGGCAGTGGACAATGGCTATCTACACTCTGGAGAGAGACGGCCAGACACTCTACCAGTCTGCAGCACGGCCAGTGAAGGGCCAGCTGTACTGAGAGGATGCAAGCAGTTTGATCAGGCCTTCAGATCTAATCATCCACGTAGAGGAAGCACAGGGGACAGAGGTCACGCCATACGACCCCACAGGAAGCAAGAGAGATGGAGAAGGGACACATCTTCAAAGAGATATACCAACCAACTACAGTGTATAAAACTCATTTGGATCCTGAGGCAAATCAACTTGAAAAAATAAAACCATCTTTGAGTCAACAGAGAAAACTGAACAATGACTCTGACATTAGGAATACTTGATTTTTTTTTAGGGGTGATAATGGGATTACAGTCATGTGTAAAAAGAGCCCTTATCTCTGTAAGACACATGGGAAACCCAAAGGAGAGGGTGGTTGGAACCTCTAATCTATATAGGGATCAGAAGCACATGGGTATGGAGTTGCTTTTGGGGGTAATGAAAATGTTCCAATAATGGACTGTGGTGGTAGTTACAGAATTCAGTGAATAAACAAAAACCTCTGAATTGTACATTTTAAATGGGTGAATTGTATGGTATGTGGATTAAATCTCCATAAAGCTGTTTAAAAATAAGCTGAGCAGAGCATTCAAAGATAGATCTCTTTTTTCTTATTAAAAGGCACTACAGCAGACATCAGAGGGAAAACAGACATGCTGTCAGGTACACCTATTTTAAGGGTAGAAATCAACCCTACATGTCGTCTGAGAGCTTCCCAGAAATTCGGTTTACAGCTATATCAGCCCCTGCCTCCGTCTCTACCCTGTGGGCTGTGCTGGCAGCTGGGGAGACACTGAGACAGCCCTCCTCCTGGGGGAGCTGGCCATCAGGGGTCTGCTTGGAGCTAGCATGTGCTCTGAGCCATCTGGGCTTGTCTTCCAGTCATTCCGGTTACACGATGGCTAGTGTTTGCTGGGTGGAGGACAGGGGAGCTCATCATCCTGCAACGTGTGGGGCCAACACACAGAGTTGTTCCTTCCAAATGTTAATGATCCTCCTGAGAACCCCGAGGGACCAGAGTCTCAAAGACCAGACCTGTGTATGTGGTCTCAAGTCCGCAGGTCCCTCTAAGACTATGTGTAGCACGCATACCATGGACCATCGCTACGTCCCTGACCTCGCGGCCCTGCCTGCTCACATGTGAGACGTGACATTCCCACCGCTCTCTGCACTCAGACCTCCCCACTCCTGTCCACCCCACACACTGGCGGGCTGGCTGGAGCTGTGCCTGGCAGGTGGGGAGAGTGTGACCAGCCCGAACAAGGACACAGAAAACCCGGCTGCCAAGTGGGAACACAGCTGAGGGACAGTGCTTCCTCCTACCCACAACTCCAGGCCCTCTTCTGGGCACCTAGGACATGTCCTCCCATCCAGCCAAAGGTTCCCGCACACCTGGCCTGAGGTACCGGCACAGGCGGGCACCGAAGGCCCACCTACCTCGCTGTTGCTGTAGCGAGCCAGCTCTGAGATGAAGCGCATATGGTCCTCCCGGATCTGGATCATCTGCTCGCAGATGTTATACTGCGGGCTGCTGCTGGACGACGTGCACGTCCATCTGGCAGGGAAGGGGAAATGTGTGTTACCTGAAGAGGTGCCTGCAGAAGATTTCTGCTTCACCACGGGGGGTGGCCGGGGACACACGCACAGCAGGCACACAGGATGGCCCACTGGTCCTGCATGCTGGCAAGCACACAGAGGCTTGGAGAGAACATGAATTCTTAGCAAAGAAACAGCCGGGCCAGCCCCATCCCTCTGTGCCACGGTCACCGTGCTACCTTCTCATATCTGTTTTAGAAAAGGAATTGTAATTTCTCCTTCATCAGCCAACTACTTTCAAAAAAGCTGAGAGCTGTTGCTGGATTTAGGGCACTGCATCACCCTCGCACGGGCCCCTTAACACACATCTTTATCACTCACATATGAAAATAGAAGCTACAGTAGGAAACAAGTCCGCCAAAGACTCAGAAACAAAAGTTATCCTTACTGGGAACTGAAAACTGACGTTACTTGGAAGTTAGAGAGTGCTGCAGTAACTACCTACGTGCACAACACACCATTTCAGCAGCAAACAGGCAATTTAGTGGAAAAAAGTTTATTAACAAAGCTGCTGGAGCTCTCGGGCAGAAAGCATGGGCTTTGGGGCTCCAACCACTGCTCCCTCACACTCAACACCTAACTGGATGGCATATCAAGTTCAATGGCAGATTTATTAAGAAATAAGCTAGCATAGAGGTCAGCAAACTACAGCACAGGCCAAATACAACCTGTGTTTGTACAGCCCCAGAGCCATACAAAATGGTACTTACGTTTTCATTGTTTAAAAAACAAAACCATGACAACAGCAAAGAAGAATATATGACAGATACCACATGTGGCCTGAAAGTAAATACTTCAGAATTTGGGGACTACACTGTCTCTGTCACATAGCCATTGTCGTCTTCTTTTTTTAAAAAAGAAAAAAAAAAAGCCTTTAAAAACATAAAAACCATTCAAAGCCACTGAGGTCTTACAAAAACAGCCCTGGGCTAGATTTGGCCCTCAGGTGATAGTTTTAATAATGTCTGTGACATAAATGCAAACACCGCCCTGCCCAGCAGGGCTGGTTGTTAAGCATTTACCAGCACACCACTTGTTTGAGCTCATACATTCTCACCCCGTTCTATCCAACAGAACTCTCTGAGATGACGGAAAAGCTCTGTATCTGTGCTGTCCAACACAGTAGCCTCTACTGAACATTTGAAATGTGGATGTTCTAACCAAGAAAATAGCTTTTTTTTTAATGAATTTAAATGTAAGCAGTGACAAGGCCTACCACATGGGGCATTTGGTTCCAGATGGTTAAAAATGTCAAAGGTGTTCTCTCTAGATAAATAAGTGTTATAAAACCACAATGACAACACTTGCAGAATGTTCCAACTGGACAGCTCACTCTCCTCCTACCGAGATTTATTTTCCTCATAGTGGGCGCTGGTCTTGATGTATCTTGCCAGTTCTATTTGCATGTCCCCAAACAGTGGAACCACCTGGAGCTGCTATATTCAAAGAACAAAAAAAAATAAAGTCATTATGTATGTTTAGTCACCAAATACAATCACAAGAATGAGTAATGCTGGTAATTACTATGGGCTGAAAACTAACTCTGTAAATCATTTACTAGAAAAAAAAAAACTGTAAGGAACTTACATATTCACTTTAAGAAGGACAAAATACAATTTAAGAACCAACATTCATAAAACCAATTCAAACATTAAAATTAACCTTCCTTGTTGCTAAATACACACACAAAAAATCAATTTGCATTTCTACATACTAGTAACAAACAGAAAATGAAAATCTAAAGAGAAACAATTTGGGGTACCTGGGTGGCTCAGTCAGTTAAGCAGCTGCCTTCAGCTCAGGTCATGATCCCAGAGTCCCAGGATCAAGCCCCAAGTCAGGCTCCCTGCTCAGTGGGGAGTCTGCTTCTCCCTCTGCCCCTTCTCTCTCGCTCACTCTTTCTCTCTCTCTCTCAAATAACTTGCAATAGCATCAAAAAAACCCTAAAAGATATATCTAACAAAATATGGTCAAGACCTCTAAATTGATCTATGGAATTGATTTATGGAATCCAAACAATATTCCAAGAAAAATGGTTTATGGGTAGTGTGTATATATGTGTGTGTATATGGAAATCAGCAAGCCAATTTATTTTGAACAGTAAAGGGATGACACCCAAGACAATCTCGAAGAACGTAACTTGAAGCCTTTCTGATACGCAGATCTGTTCTATTGGAAAGCTACAGCAACTAACACAGTATGGCCCTGGAGCATGAATGGAGAGCAGTGGAGCAGGACAGAGAACTTAAGACAGAGTCACAGTCATACAGACACCTGCTTTAGGACCCAGGCAACACTACACGGTGATGGGAGAAAAGACAGCCTTTGCAATAAATGGACTAGGTCAACTGGATACCCATAATGGGGAAAAGAAAAAATCTAAAAATGTCAACCCCCCCCTTCCTCACATCATACATAGAGACCAGGCCGAGGAGGACTATAGATCTAGATAGAAAAGGAAATGGTACTGCTTCTGGAAGGTAAGAAGTAAATTCTCAAAAGCCTGCCCTATACAAAGATTTCTAAAAGTGGATATTAAAGGGGTGTCTGGGTGGTTCAGTCAGTTAAATGTCTGACTCTTGATTTTGGCTCAGGTCATGATCTTAGGGTCCTGGGGTCAAGCCCCACCTTGGGTTCCCCACTTGGCAGGGAGTCTGCTTGTCTCCCTTTCTCTATGCTCCTCCTCCTGCTCTCACGTGCTCTCTCTAAAATAAATAAATCTTTAAAAAAGTGGATATTAAAGATTGATATACTAGACTACAATAAAATTAAGAACTTTTGTTCACCTAATGACACCTTTAAGAAAGTGAAAAGGAGAGCCACATAGGGCAGAATGCATGTATTTTATTTTTTTAAAGATTATTTATTTATTTGACAGAGACACAGCGAGAGCAGGAACACAAGCAGGGGAAATGAGAGAGGGAGAAGCAGGCTCTCCACTAAGCAGGGAGCCCAATGAGTGACTCAATCCCAGAACCCTGGGATCATGACCTGAGCCAAAGGCAGACGCTTAACAACTGAGCCACCCAGGCGCCCCAGAATGCACGTATTTTAGAACACATGTATCCAACAAAGAACATGTACCCAGAATACATAAAGAACTATAAATCAACAGGGGGGAAAAGGCAAGAAGCTTGAAATGACACTTCACAAGAGAACACACAAAAGACAGCGTGAAAAGTCATCAGGGAAAGATCAACTAAAACACAAGGTAATGCCAGCCAAAAATGTCACAATGATGTACCACCCTTCAGGATGCTCTTCCCCCAGAAAGTGACAGTGCTAAGAAAGTGACAGTGCTAAGTGTCGGTGAGGATGTGGATGAGGAAGAGGATGTAGAACAACAGGAAGGCTCACTCACAGCTGGTGGCTCTGCAAATCAGCAGAGCCGTGTGGGAAATCATCAGGCTGTACCTAAATGTATATGCCTATGACCCCTAATCCTAGTCCTGGATACACATATGTTCAACAGAAACATGCAGAGCTGTGCACTAAATCAAAGCAGCATTGTTCATACCAGCCAAAACTCAGAAATGACCTAATGTTCATCACAACAGAATGGATAAATAAGTTGAGGTATAATTATACAATGGACATCACAATGAAAACCTAAGGACTATCTATAGCTGCGGGATCTCACAGGGATGAATCTAACAAATGAGTGAAAACAGCCAGATGCAAGAGTACACACAGCCATGATTCCCTTTACAAAAGGTTCAGACCCAGGCAAAACTGATGCAGAACAGGAGGGAGGGTAGCCGCCTTTGCAGATGGAAGCCAGTGACGTCCCCCATCCCCACTGCCTATGCCCACATTTCCAGATGTGGGTCACAGAGGTTTACCTCCCAAAATTCAAACTGTATACACTTGATAAAAAGGCTTATCTAAAAAGGTGTAACTCACCTTGAAGTACTTATCGATTTTGGATAAATTTATTCTTTTCTTGGCATCAAGTTTATAAATGTTGCTGACACTCCCATCCATCAAGTATAGACCAAACCCCATGACCTGAAAATCACAAAATGGCACAAAAAGCTCAGACCTGCAAGTTATCCATAAGCACTTCTAATGCTACAGTTCAAAAATTTAAATGATATGGGCGCCTGGGTGGCTCAGTTGGTTAAGCGACTGCCTTCGGCTCAGGTCATGATCCTGGAGTCCTCGGATCGAGTCCCATATCGGGCTCCTTGCTGGGCAGGGGGTCTGCTTCTCCCTCTGACCCTCCCCCCTCTCATGTGCTCTCTCTCTCTTTCTCTCAAATAAATAAATAAAAAATCTTAAAAAAAAATTATTAAAAAAAAAAAATTTAAATGATAGTTCACCCTTCTTTCAAAAAGCACTTTTAAAAGTTCCTTATAAGTAAATAGCTATCTCTTCATATGAAGTTTTTCTTCTATGTGTGTCATTTCTTGTGGCTATTTTAATGTCCTCCCCAGGCACAAATACCACCTCCACCTCTCATCAAGCAAATGTGATACTAAATGTGGATTTTCATAAACATTCATGGCCAGAGGCTCCTGCTCAGCTGGCACGGACAGATTATTTCCACCGTCACAGAGTGCTCCACTAGACAGTGTCGTCCTGCATGGTGCTCTCCTGTGGGAAGAGCTCTTGGGGCTGGGCCCACTCTTACAGGGAAGGTTTTGGGCTGACAGGACACCTAGCACAAGGTCCTTCAGGGCTATGCTCCCCAAAGGTGGAAAGTAGAGCAAATGCAAAGGCAGAACTGCCTTCTCCTCTTCCCAGTCAGAAATGTCACTGAAAACCTCCCCAGGGCGCCTGGGTGGTTCAGTTGGTTCAGCGTCTGCCTTCGGCTCAGGTCATGATCCCCGAGTCCTGGGATTGAGTCCCACATCGAGGTCCTGGCTCAGCGGGGAGTCTGCTTCTCCCGCTACGCCTTCCCCCTGCTCATGATCTCTCTCGCTCTCCCTCTCTCTCATTCAAATAAATAGGTAAAATCTTAAAAAAAAAAAGAAAAGAAAGCCTCCCATATGGTGAATGGCCATGTTCTTGACGAAAAAGTCTACTATAATCATGGAGACACAGTATTCTTAATTCCTAGGAATCATATACTTAACAAGTAGAACCTGATATAACCTCTGCTATAAGAAGCTAATGCTCAGAGAAGCCCTCGACCCCAGACCTCCTCACCTACGAGCACATTCTCCAGGGGGTGGCATATGATCCCACCTGGCACTGGGGTCAAGCCTGGGACCCATTCATAGGAATGTGTTGAGAGCCTGTAGTGCATGGGCACAAAGAGGATACTGTGTACGTACACACGTACACACACACACACACACACACGGCAAGCATGAGAATACACACACACACACACACGGCAAGCATGAGAATAAGAAAAGGTTGGCAAAAGGACCATAGTCAGGGGCGCCTGGGTGGCTCAATCGGTTAAGCGACTGCCTTCGGCTCAGGTCATGATCCTGGAGTCCCTGGATCGAGTCCCGCATCGGGCTCCCTGTTCGGCAGGGAGCCTGCTTCTCCCTCTGACCCTCCCCCCTCTCATGTGCTCTCTCTCTCTCTCTCTCTCATTCTGTCTCAAATAAATAAATAAAATAAAATAATCTTAAAAAAAAAAAAGGACCATGGTCAAAGCACAGCCTCTTCTCACCACGGTTATGTAAGCGGCCATGCCCACACACGTACTTTGAGAAGCATGTGTTTCTCACTGGGTGTCAGGTACATCCTATTCTCGTAGTAATCCACACACAGATTCACGATATCGGCAAGGAGCTCTTCATAGCCAGAAATCACTTCAAGCTGCTGCTGCAAAGACTGAAATACAGAGCGCGAGATCCATGCCACGGACTGTTCTCAGGGCCCCAGGCCCCAGCAATGCGTCCCATCAGCCAGAGCAGCAAGAGTGTGAGCCTTACTTGCGTGATTTTGTTGTGGTTGGCCAGGAACATGGACAGATTTTGTGATTCCTGGATGGACTGTGGGTCCGCCATTTTCCGTAAAAACTGAGCAGCCCTTTGAAAGCAAAAAAAAGAGTTAAACAACCAATATGCTTAATGATTTAAAAAAAAAAAAGAGCATAGAAAATCCAGATTACTTTATCTGGCGACAGTTATCTGTAAAAATTTGAGTCTTAGAAGCTAGTTATAATTTCAGCCTCCTCAAACTTGTCTACCCTGGACTCCAGGTCACTCTTTCGCCAGCCTGGACAGCTCACCACCCCACTGTCCACAGCTGACGGACTTCCTCAGAGATATGGCAGTGCCAACCACAGGACTTCCTGGAGGGTCCCTGCATGCTGGCCTCTCCCCCCGGCTACCTGTTTCCAACTCTGAGAAAGAGAGCCTCCCCCTCGGTGACTCCCACAATATGGTAATGAAGATGGTCAGCACTGTCCAGGTTCTCTGCCAAGAATCCCCTAGGCCCACGCCTCCCACAAGTCAGAGACCACACAGTTTTGGTGCCAAAGGTTAGAGACAGAATCCCAGTTTCCTCCACCAATATGCTGCTCGATCTTGGATTAACCTCCTGAACTCTCTTGAACCTCTCTTATCACATCTCTAATAATAACTGTCCATCTGCCCTACTCACAGGGCAGATGTGAGGAGAGAGGGAATAGCACACACAGAATTACCTACACACTTAGGTCTGCAAGGTACACACTGAGTCTCTCTCTGGGTCTTGCAAAGTAATTTGAAGGTGGGTGTGAGCATTCTGCACATCTAGGGCAGCCCCCCCAAAAGTTTAGTGGAAATTGGCCACATAAGAACATGTCTGGCAACCTAAAAACTTCGGGGTTTTAATGAAGAAAAATTTTCATGGTAAAGACTGATAACTTATGCCAACAGTCATTTCCTCTGTGCCTCTTTAGAAATAAACCCCAAATCTCCATGCTACAGCAATGTGCCTCATATCTACGCGACCGATGGTTGAGCCATGAGATATAATGAAAAACACTGCAAGGCACTTAGAAGTTTACTTATAAAAGATAGTATGACCCCTTCTATTCTCCTTCCTCCCTGTTGACTGGAATGCAGAAATGATAGCTGGAGCTCAAGCCACCATCCTGGACCATGAGACAACACATGAAGACAGCAGAGCAGCAAGACAGCAGAAGCCCTGGTGTGAACACTGTGGAATCCCCTCGTTAGTTGCAGATCACCCACCTCAGGACTTTCAGGTGAGAGAGCAGTGATCTGCAACCTTGTTTAAGCCACTGTTATTTCTGCAGGTTTTTGAAAAATTATATAGTTAAACTTAACATGAACCCTGATAATGATAACATTCTTTTTTAAAATGTTCACTTTACTGATTTGAGTAGTTGCTAAGACTAATGAAGGGATCAAAAATACTATTTTCTATTTTCCTCAAGCCTCATCATAACCATATGGGTTATCTCGGCATTTATATTCAGAAGAGGTTATACTATTAGCTATCACTGGGTGCAAGTAAAAAGTGTGAGTGTAAGTATGTAAGGCCTGAGAGAAGTGAGGATAAGATGATAGGGGGTCCCAAAGAGACGTCACAGGAAGAAGCCACTGGAAAGCAAAAGGGGTGCTCCAGGCCCTCTCTATGCTCAGGAGAGCCCTGGTGGCTCCTGGAGGGGGGTACTGGCCCCCACACACATAGATTTCCAGAGAGTAGCCCCATCTTTAAACTATTTTATAGACTGGGCTTTCAGAATAAAGCTGCTGCTACTAAGGAAAAAAAAAGAAAAAGTTTTTTTGAAATTAAAAACCACGGATGCTGTCTACCACCCCTACTTTCCTAAGTCAGAAAGGTTGAAACAGCTGCTCAAAATCATGGGGTAAGTGACTTGTGTAGCCAGGAGAAGCTGCTGCTATCCTGGGCTGGGCCAGTTCCACCCTCTACCCACAGAAGCTCCCATGCTTCACCCAGAGTCAAGCTTACTTGCAATCCCACAAACAGATCAAATAAGGTCAACTCCAAGGATTCTCTAGTTCGAAGATCAAGTCTTCTGTGCAGAGTTAATTTTAGGTGATGAATACCTATACTTAACTTTATATGGATCAAGCTTAAACCCTGGGTGATCTAGCCCAACTCCCACTGCTACCTCATCCTTAAATCTCAGTTTGGCACCATATCCCATGTTGATTTTATTTTAAAGACATGGCAACAGTTGTATGATTTCGGATACAGCATAACTACAGCCTATTCCAATGCAAAGTAAAATCTCATCAAATTTAATTTCATAGCCAAGATTCCTATCAAGCAGAAGAAACAGAAGTCAGCATCTCATTCTAGCTACTCAGGCCTTCAACAGTACCAAGCACAGACTTTCTAAAGGAAGTCTATTAGAAGACAGTTCGCTTTGCTCTGACCGACCACCCTCCATCTTCCTGCCACCATTTGTCCCTCACAATTTTCCAGAAGCACACTACCATGCCAGACCCACCTTTTCCAATTCTCTTCTCCAGAAGGTCTCTCTAGCTCGGGAGGAGGGCTAGTCTCATCGACCTGGAAGCTCAGTGTGACTCCACGGCAGTCCACAGGCCAGCTCTGCCCACTGCTGTGATGGTGTGTACCTTCCAGAATGTGTAACCAGGAAATGACATACACAGGTGGCGCCCTCAGGCTTTAGAACCTGCCTGTGCCCTCACCAAGATGCCTACTGAGCCAAAGCCTTGCAGTGATCCTAAGCCTCTATAACAGGGACTCGTGTACTTCTGTCTTCCCACACAGGCTGAGCACCCATAGGTCCTCAACAAACATTTGAGGATGACCAAATCCCACTCTAGCTTCAGGAAACCACAATGTACACACGCCTATGAGGGCACACCTCGATGCATCGCCATACACATAATCTGCCAGCTACCCTCACATACCTAGGAGTGTGTATTCAAACAGTCCTAAGGCTGCCAAATAACCGCTATCAACCAGCTGCATTATTTCAGCACATATGGGATGCACACCTACTATGTGCAGAGCATGCAACTAACCAGGAGCCACCCTGCCTGCCGGAGCACTCTCTGCAAGGACCTAGGGGAACAAGGTCAAAGCTCACCTTTTATATGCCGAGTGGTCGTTCTTCACACTGCACTTCATGTTCTTAAGCTCATCCAGCACGGCAAACATGTTAATGAACTTGCCCAGCGTAATCAAATAGGCTTCGGACACGAAGTCCTTCCTCCTCTCCGCGTGGCACAGACGCCTCACCTCCCCACAGAATCGCTCAATGGCATTTCTCTGAGCAGAGGAATGGAGGGCAAAAAGGCCGCTGTCAGTGATGGGCCAACTCCATGCCCAGCTTGAAGCACATTATCTGGATTCACTGTTACTCTTTAATGAAATACCCACCCAAAGGAGTGGACATTTACAGCTCAGGTAAAGAGACTTGTTTCTATAAAGTAATTTCCACAGGCCTTTGCTCTGTGACAATCATCATTAATTTTCCACTTTACCAACTACATCCCTAAAATAAAAGAATTTTGTTGATTATTCAAGCAAAGTTACTGAGAAAATGCTCCAATAGAAGGTCTACAAACAGATGTTTTAGCATTCAGAGGTGAAAAGGCGGGGTAGGGAAATTGTTCCTCTTGACAACCGTGAAGATAAAACAAAAATTCATCTCCTAGTAAGTTCTATCTTCTCCCTTTGCTAAAGGAATCTATAATTAAAACCTTCATACATTTCTAAAATGTATCTTTAAAAAACTAGCAGGTCCTCTTCCTGTGGCTACTCTGCCTAACCAATGGGCCAAAAGAGCCAAGGCAGGGCAAGAACCACTAAGTGGACAGTCAGAAGAGGTTGAGAGAAAGAAAAGACGTGAAAAACCAGATGAATCAAAAGTACGAATTGGCAGAATGACAAACACATTTAGAACTGCCAGCCATCTTCATGGAGGAAATACAAATTCACTCTCAAAGAGACAAGAGAAGTGAAACACAAAAGAGGTATTTATTCTGGAAGGGCCAGTAAAGCTTTAGACTGACAAAGGCTTTGTTCCTTTTTGTCTCAGAAGCTGTTATGGTTGCTTTAATTCCCATGCACTTTGTTTAGTAAGTCATGGTGATAGGTGAGAGTGGGCCAGATTCCTACTCCTCTACATTAAACTCCTAGGATTATTTCACTGTTTTACCTGGAAGTACATAAAATTCATCAGTTTTGTGACCTCAGGCTCCAGGACCTCTACGGTTTTCTCATAAATTTCCACTCTATTAGGCTGTTCGTTACATTTCACCTAGGAATAAACAAGTATGACATAAAGAGGCTTCAACTTAGCTAGAAGTGAGAGGGCAGGGCGTTGTTAGGGCAGAGCTGGTAGTCCCAGCCCGCTGTGGGGTAGGGTGGGGTGGGGTGGGGGAGGGGGGCAGGGCTGGTGGAGTGGGGGTGTAGTCTGGCAGAGATGTAGGGGAACCAGAAGGGTAGGAGTGTTGTCTGTTTGGGGGGCTGGGGGAGCACAGCCAGCTGGGATGGAATGAGGCCCGGCTGGGATGGGGACACCTGTGGGATGGCCCGAGAGCAGCTCCTCCAGGTGTACAGCATGACCGCATACTCTTGGCCCTCCTCCAGCATTTCATTCTGCAAGGGTACACAGGGCAGATCAAAGGCAAGCAGGAAAACAATCATAAAAAAGGAGACGCCATGTCGCTAAAATCCAGAGGCATGACTATCCTGACTCTCACTTCGAGGGACAGACAAGTACCAAGACCTGTATGCCACGAGACAGCTGGTGATGCAGCACTGCGGCCATAATGACCGCCTGAAACACTGCCATGGCTTCTGCTGGCTGCACAGGAGCCAGCACGGCCCAGGGCACCTGCCACAGCCACTCACTATGCCTCACTCCACTCACCCCTCAACAACCTGCTGGCAGTGCAGACCTGAAGCTGGGAACGGGGGCCAGTACAGGGCAGATGCACACAGGGTCTTCAAGGCCTTACCACCAAGCTACAGAGAGCCTCTGGGCTCGTAAGACTGAGGCAGCTGTCGCCCCTAGCACAGGGGAGGAAAAGCTGGAAGTATTTCTGCAGTACTTAAAATCCAGAGAGAGTATCCATGCAAAGAGACTGCCATCATTTTTAAACTGCTTTAGTGCCTACTCCTTTCACATTGTTTTCTTTGGTAAAAATGGTAGAAAGTGCAGAGATGTTCTAAAAATGTCAACTACAATTTCATCATGTTCTTAAGATGCTTTAAAATGGGGCACCTGGGTGGCTCAGTTGGTTAAGCGACTGCCTTCGGCTCAGGTCATGATCCTGGAGTCCCGGGATCGAGTCCCACATCGGGCTCCCTGCTCGGCAGGGAGTCTGCTTCTCCCTCTGACCCTCTCCCTCATGCTCTCTCTCTCTATCTCATTCTCTCTCTCAAATAAACAAATAAAATCTTAAAAAAAAAAAAAAAAAGATGCTTTAAAATGTTTGCAACTTTTGATCCAGTAACTTCACTTCTACAAATCTAGCCAATGGGAATAATGATGTGTTTGGAATGATAGTCATCACTGTATTTTTTATTACAAAGAAAAAAGGGAAACTAAATAAACATGCAAAAATAATTAAATTGAGGGAAGTTTACAAAATGGAACTAGACAGCTATTAAAAATTACTTTCTCTGGCACATTTTAATGACATATGAAAAGTTTGTGAAATCATTAAAATATCTAATAATGATGCAATTCATTCACGCAATCTGAATCACATTTGAGTGTATAACTGTGTGCATGAGTCCAGGTATAAATAATGAGAGAGAATGGACTCCGTCCAAATGCTGACAAAGGTTTTCTCTGGGCCATAGGTGCTCAATTTTCAGAAAGAATGTGTATTATTTTTATAATAAGAAAAACAAAGCCTTCTCTAAAAACATAAGGCATTTTCATCCACTTTCCTCTCTTTTTCCTTACTACATATCGTATCAGGATAACACCAAAAAAGCGTACATTTGCCATCATAGGTACTAGTCCCCCAAGGAAAACAAAAACTTGCAGAAGGAATTACCATGCTAGAATGGACAGTCGCTTGTTCAATATATCTTGCAATACCGGTAACAAATGCATTTCTGTCTTCAAAGTTAGTGTTGAAATTTGGCTGAAAGGAAGAGAAAAACCATCATGTGGAGGTCAGCATTTTAGGCAGGGCACCCCACTGCCGCCCAGCACAAACCTGATAGAGCAGTGAGGATGGTGGGGGCTCAATGCAGGGCTGCTGGTCAGGCAGAGGCAGCTCTTCCAGGAGGTCCACATTGGACAGTGCATCCTCCAGCGTCACCTGGGCCGCCATCTTGGCCTAGAACAAAACAAAAGCCACCTGTGCTGTGAGGAAGGGTGGAGATACTCTGACAATCATTCCAAATTGGGGAAATCAGACCCCCACTCGCCTGACCCCTCTCTTGAGGGCAGTGGGGATGGCTGAGGTGATCATGGCCAATCCCTAGCATCTGGCATCTCTCCTAGGGCTTGCTGGCAAAGGAGTCATGATGTAGCCTCTCCTGGCTCCAGGAGTGTCACAGTGTAGGGGACATGGACCACCACACACACTGTTGGCTTCCTGTCACCCTTCCCACCTTGGAGCCATCGTCCCTAGCAGGCTCTCTGGGGGAGTCCGACAACCCCCCTCATGGGACCAGAGGAGGGAATGTCCTCTTCAACACTATGTCTGCCCCAAGGAAGCCAGCACAGCCTCCAAGGGGGCAACAGTACTTCCCTGCATACAGACACTTCCCACATGGCTCCTCTAAGCAAGGTTACACACTAACGATAGAGATGGAAAAGGTCAGAGCCCCTCCTCCAGGGACAGCCTGTAGGGACTCCTAACGTGAGGGCCAAGGGCCAACATGAAACAGGGACTGAAAGCACAAACTCCGAGGCCAGCACAGGGAAGCACAGAAATGGAGGTGGGTGTTACCTAAAAACATCTGTGCCAGCTCCAGGGGAGAGGACGCAGCACACACCAGCCTCCTGCTGAATGCTGCTCTGACCCTGGATGGGATACACGGAGTAGCAGCTCCGGCCCCAGAGCAACATACCAAAAAGCTCTGACCCCAGACAGGACGGGGGGCAGCTCTCACCCAGACGGGACTCCGGGGGGCAGCTACACATACTGTGAGAAGGAAAGAGCAGCAGGCAGGCTGGCGAGAACACTAAATGGGAGAAGCACCCGGTTGCTCCTCCCAACACTGGGTGCCAGACAAGGTGTGGGTATAGAAGTGCATGGTGGAGCAAGTTACTAAACCCCCAGCTACTGGCTGGAGAACCCAAAAGGGAACCCCAGGGCACCAGAAAGCCCCAGGGACAGTGTGGAGAGGAAGAATCTCAGAAGAGAAAGCCCATAAAGTCACTCATGAACTTTGAGCCCACCCCCAAGCTGTATGTGTATGAATCTGATCCTTTCACACCCCAATCCGAGACCACAGCCAGCTCCCAGATAGATGGCCACAGGCGGCTCTCATGGGACAGATCCAAATGGCACTGTGGAGGCTCTGAGAACAGAAATGACACTGAATCATATCCCAGAGAAGGCAGGTCAGAACCACAGCCTAAACTGAACCAGGTGGTTTGCCTGTTAAAATAAAAAATCAGCATTCTCCTAGGACTTAAGACCCAGAGTCCCATTTCATAATATCCAAAATGTCCAGCTGCAGCCCAAACTACTCAGCACACAAAGAACCAGGAATGTCTTAACTCCTATAGGAAAAGATTTTTTTTTTTTTTAAAGATTTTATTTATTTATTTGAGACAGAGAGAATGAGAGACAGAGAGCATGAGAGGGAGGCGGGTCAGAGGGAGAAGCAGACTCCCTGCCGAGCAGGGAGCCCGATGCGGGACTCGATCCCGGGACTCCAGGATCATGACCTGAGCCGAAGGCAGTCGCTTAACCAACTGAGCCACCCAGGCGCCCCCTATAGGAAAAGATTAACAGATACTGACAATGAAAGAACACAGACATTACAATTATGTACTAGAGTTAAAGCAATGACTATGAAAATGCTCTAACAAACAATGATAACACTCCCAAACTGAAAGAAAAATATTGAAAGCCAGGGGAAAAAAAGATACCATATAAGGAACCAAATAAAAATTCTAGAAATTTTAAAACTAAAAAATACCATACTAAAATTTTTAAAACCCCCTACATGAGCTCAAGAGCAAAGGAAAGATTCAGTGAACTTGAAGACAGAATGATAGAAATTATCTAATCTGAACAACAGAAAAAAGGTTGGAAAAAAATGAGGAGACTCACGGGATCTTTGGTACAAGAGAAATGGTCATGAGAGTGCAAGGGGTGCAGAAACTGGGTGAAAAGAATGGCCAAAAACCTCCTACATTTGGCAGAACTCTCATGTATGAATTCAAGAAGCTTAATGGATCCCAAATAGGATAAACCTAAAGAAATCCATATGAGACACACCATAGTCAAACCGTTATAAACTAAAGCAAAGGAAAAAAAAAAAAATCTTGAATGAGTAAGTCACAGGAATACAAGGCACAGCATTAGGAATAGTCAACGATATTGTTAAGACATCAAGACAGATGGTAGCTATACTTGCGGTGAACATAGCATAATGTAAAAACCTGTCAAATCGGGCGCCTGGGTGGCTCAGTTGGTTAAGCGACTGCCTTCGGCTCAGGTCATGATCCTGGAGTCCCGGGATCGAGTCCCGCATCGGGCTCCCTGCTCGGCAGGGAGTCTGCTTCTCCCTCTGACCCTCCCCCCTCTCGTGCTCTCTCTCTCTATCTCATTCTCTGTCTCAAATAAATAAATAAAATCTTTAAAAAAAAAAAAAAAAACCTGTCAAATCACTAAGTTGTACACCTGAAACCAGTGTAACATTGTGTGTCAACTATACTCAAATTTTTTTTTAAAAAATTAACTTGTAAAGAAAAAAAGAAAAATATCTTGGAAACGGAGAAAATATGCTTTATTACCTACAGAACAACAATCTGAATGCCTGTGGACTTCTCCTCACAAAACAAGGAGACCTGAGAAAGTAGAATGACACTTTTTAAGTCTGAAAGAAGTGTCAACACAGAATCCCACATCAAGTGAAATATCTTTCAGGAATGATGGTGAATTAGGAATATTCTCAGATGAAGGAAAACAAAGAGTACTCATAGACAACAGGCTAATCAAATTCCTTTAGGTAAAGGGAAGTAATAATCAGAAGGACTTGGGACACAGAACAAAGCAAAAGCAATCCAAAGGTTAAACAGGGAGCAAAGAGAATAGACTATTTCCTCCACAGCTCTTTAAACAATGTTTAGGGGTTGGGGCGCCTGGGTGGCTCAGTCGTTAAGCGTCTGCCTTTGGCTCAGGTCATGATGCCAGGGTCCTGGGATCGAGCCCCGCATCAGGCTCCCTGCTCCGCAGGAAGCCTGCTTCTCCTTCTCCCACTCCCCCTGCTTGTGTTCCCTCTCTCACTGTGTCTCTCTCTGTCAAATAAATAAAATCTTAAAAAAAAAAAAAACAATGTTTAGGGGTTGAAAGCAAAAATTAAAACACTGTTTAATAGGGTATTGCTGACTATAAATGTAATATGTAAGAGAACCTTAGAGGGGAGGCAAAGGGACCTACACACTGTAAGATTTCTATATTCCACTTGAACTAGTGAAATACTGATTTGAAGTAAACTGAAAAGTTAAGCGTGTGCTTTATAACGCCTAGAGCAACCAATTAAAAAAACTATGAAAAGCAATATAACTTATGAAAAGATCATATATAATAAATTAAAATGGAATACTAAAAATGTTCAGACAACCTAATAGAAGGCAGGAAAAGGAAGCAGAGCAATGAAAAAAATAGGGATCCTCTTTCTGCTACTTAAGGACATAATGAGAAGTTGGTGTCTACAACCTAGAAAAGGGTCCTCTGATTCTGTGACCAATTCCAATGTGTGGCTTTTTTCCCCACACCACCAAGTAATTCTTGAATGCCAACTGGGTGTCCTACAATTCAGCTTAATTCTGCCACTATCTACCTGCAGATAGCATCAGATCCCACAAGTTAAGGACTCAGTCCTACAAGGCTGCTGCCCCCTCCTCCACTTCAGATACCAATCAAAAGCCCAGGTCACCTGTGCTTCTGACCAACCAGCCATAAATCAGAGGTTCCCACAACCCCTTCCTTGGGTTCAATTAACTTGCCAGAGTGGCTCACAGAACTCAGGAAAATGTTCTACTTACTAGATTACCAGTTTATTATAAATGATATAACTCAGGAAAAGCCAGATGGAAGACAGGTGTAAGGCAAATTATGGGGAAAGGGTGATGAACTTCTATGCCCTCTCTGAGTGCTCTACACTCTTCCCAAATGTCCACATATTTCATCAATCCAGAAATTCTCTGAACCCTATCCTTGTGGGCTTCCTTACATGAGCATGAATGACTGATTAAATCACTGGCCATTGGCAAAGGATTTAACCTCCAAGGTCAGGAAGGTGGAACTGAAAGTTCCAACCCTCTAATCACATCCTGACAACCAGTCTCCTTCTTCAGGGGCTTTCCAAAAGCCACCTCATTAACCATAAACTCAGGTGTGGTTGAAAGGGGTTTGTTATGAATATCAATATCCTCCTTACCACTTAAGAAACTAAGGGTTTTAGGAGCTCTGTCAGAAACAGATAAAAACTGGGGCACCTGGGTGGCTCAGTCGTTAAGCATCTGCCTTCGGCTCAGGTCGTGGTCCCAGGGTCCTGGGATTGAGCCCCGCATCGGGCTCCCTGCTCCGCGGGAAGACTGCTTCTCCCTCTCCCACTCCCCCTGCTTGTGTTCCCTCTCTCACTGGGTCTCTCTGTCAAATAAATAAATCTTTTAAAAAAAAAAAAAGAAACAGATAAAGACCAAATACATATTTCTTATTAAAAAGCAGAATATTACAGACCCTCACCAGACAAGACGATGCTGAGACCCTAACACCCTGATCTCAGACTTCTAAGCCTCCAGAACTGTGAGAAATAAATTTCTACTTTTTATAAGACCAAAAAAAAAAGTGTGTGTGTGTGTGTGTGATACCCAAACATATCAGTAATTACATTGATCATAAACAGTCTAAACAGGGGCACCTGAGTGCCTCAGTGGGATCAGGCTCCACGCTCTGCAGGGAGTCTGCTTGAGATTCCCTCTCCTTCTCTCTCTGCCCTTCCCCCTGCTCACTCTCTCTCTCTAAAGAGAGAAATAAATAAAACTTTAAAAAAAAGATAGTCCAAGATGGCAAAGGAGTAGGAGACCTTAGTTTTGCCCGGTCGCAGGAATTCAGCTAGATAGCTAACAAATCATTCTGAACACCTGTGAGCTCAACTGGAAGAAAAGAATTGCTGCAATTCTACAAATAGAAAAGCAAACACTTTTCTGCAAGAATGACAAGACGGAAAAACTCACTTCAAAAAAGAGAACAAGAGGCAAGGACTGCCAGGAACCTAATCAGTATGGACATTAAGTATGATGTCGGAACTAGAGTTCAGAATGACGATTATAAAGACACTAGCTGGCATTAGAGGAGAGGCAAAAGGACCTACATGCTGTAAGATTTCTATATTCCACTTGAACTAGTGAAATACTGATTTGAAGTAAACCGAAAAGTTAAGCGTGTGCTTTATACTCCCTAGAGCAACCAATTAAAAAAACTGAAAAAAGCAGAGAAGACACTAGAGAATCCCTTTCTGGAGAAATAAAAGAACTAAAATCTAATCAAGTCGAAATCAGAAAGTCTATTAATGAGGTGCAATAAAAAATGGAGGCTCTAGCTGCTAGGATAAATGAGGCAGAAGAGAGAATTCGATATAGAATACAAAATGATGGAGAATAAAAAAGCTGAGAAAAAGAGAGATAAGCAACTACCTGGATCATGAGTGGAGAATTCAAGAGATAAGTGATACCATAAAGTGAAACCACATTGGAATAATTGGGATCCCAGAAGAAGAGGAAACTTAAAAAAGTCTAAACACACTAAAAGCTAGAGATTGTCAGAAAGGATGAAAAAATCCTGACTTAACTATATGCCAGCAGCAAGAAACTCACCTCAAATATAATGACTTATGTTGAAAGTAAAAGGGGAAAAGATAAACCGTGCAAGCAGAAGTTCAAAGGAAGCTGGAATGGCCATGTGAGTAGTAAACTTCAGAGCAAGAAAACTACCAGGGATAACGAGGTGGACTGCATAATGACAGAAGGTCATTCACCAAGGAGACAGAACAATGCTCAATGGGGATGCATCTAATAAGAGGGAGCTTCAGACTACACCAAGCCAACATCAACAGGACTGAAAGGAGAAGTAAATCCGTAAGTGCACCGGTGACAGCAACAATTCTGTCCTTGACAGGAAATCAGCCAGAACACAGTGGAACTGAATACCGGGACCTAGTGGGCCTAACCGGCATTTACACAAAACTCTCAACAACAGATCTACTCTGTATGTTTCTAACTATAAATTTAAAATGTAGCAGATAATTTTTCAAAATATCTGGTCCTTTTGAAGACAAGGGAAATGGCCTTTTAAAAACTTCCATCATCAACTTCCTTCTATCATCAGGACTTCCTGTTCCGCGTACTTATGAAAGAAGACGCCCAGGATAGCAAAGCACTGAGTAGCAAGGGCTGGTCTTCGCCCTGGCCACTGCCCAGCAGATCCAGCGTGGGGAGTCCCAGTGATGGCTTCTGAGGCAGCAGGCTACCAAACGACATGCCTCCTATATATCCAGCCCTGAGTCCCGCTTCTGGCCCTTCGCATGGCCAGAAACCATGCTGTGCCAGGAGAGGCCTGGGGGCTCCTGCAGTCCTTCCATACCCTCACACCATCCGTGCAATTGGTCAATGAGAAAACGGGTCAGGCCAACCACCTGGGGCAGCCACACTGCCCATGTGACCAATCACCTCGGCCTCCTGCCCAACACCCATAGGACCCTTCCTCTTTCCCCTCCTCTGCCCACAAGAGGCCACCCTCAGTGGGGGAAGAGGCAGTGCAGGAGGCTCACAGACAGGGTCAGTGACACACTTAAGTCACATCCAAGGAAAAACATAAATGCTCGACTTAATCCCAATCAGTATTTAAGGACACTTTTCTCATATAAAAATAACAAAATCTGTCTGGTACATACACAATGAGATATAATTAATAAGGAAGGAAATTTTCACGCAGGCTACAACATGGATGAACCTTGAGGACATCATGCCGAGTGAAATAAACCAGTCACAAAAGGACAAATAACGTATGATTCCACTTACGTTAGGTACCCAGAGTAGTCAAAATCACAGAGAGAAAGTAGAATGGTGGTTGCCGGGGGTTGGAAATGGGGAGTTAGTGTTTAATAGGTAGAAAGTTCCCGTTTGGGAAGATGAGAGAAATTCTGGAGAGGACAGTGGCAATGGTTGCACAACACTGTGAATGCACTCAATGCCACTGAACTGTACACTTAAAAATGGTCAAAATGGTGAATTTGATCTTACAATTTTAAAAAATCAAGACCAAAAAAAAATAGCAATATTTATTGCACATAAATCCAAAAATACGGAGAAGGAAAAAAAAAACCCATAATCTCCCCATCCCTCACAGAAAGAAGATAATATGATACAAACTGTTTTATAAGCTGCGTTTTTTCTTCCAACTTCCATAATAATGTTCAGGTTATTGAACATTTTTCTGCAGCACCTTTTTAGCTTTCTGTGGACCACTGGCCAAGGCCCTGCTGTAGGTCACTGCTGTTCTTTCCCATTTGTCACATTTTCATATTTCATCTCTTTCAGTCATAAACATTCCCCAACAAACACTGCCATGTGGAGCCCTGCAGCTGCTATCAACACGCACACACACACACACACACACACACACACAATCCCAGGGCCCCACAAACACTCCCATGTCTCTCCATCCTGTGCATCTTCCACAAATGCGTTTCTGCATGGCCTCTGCCTCAACCACATGAAGGAAAGTTGGGAATAGTCAGCTCTGGGTCCAAGTCTCCAAAGTCTCTGTCCTGACTTGTTCTTTGACACCTCACAATTCTACCTCCAAGATCTCTTTTAAATCCATTTACTTTTCTCCATCTCTAACTTCCACCACCGCTCTAGAAACGAAGTCCATGCTCACTACAACCACTCTGGCCACACTTGCCACAGAAACTTACCCCTTCCTGCCTCATCCCCTCAGGCCCACTGGGGTTTCCTCCCAGGATGACATCTGCCTCATGGCCGCTGGTCCCCTTTCCTGCTCACTGCCCACGCTGCTCCCAGCCCCCACAAAGCCTGTGTTGCATCCCCAAGACAAGGGCCCCTCGTCTGCCTAGCCACCGCATGACCCGTGGGGCAGAGCCTCCACTGCACCTGAAAGAGTGACGAGACTTCCTAACCAGCTTCCACAATGCCAATGCCCAAAAGCATGATGAAATGACTTATTCGGAACGGTGCTCAACCCTGCCAGTGCTGCCAGGTGGGAATTCACAGTTTAACAACTCCATCACATTTCTGGCTTCACCAATTCAGCTCACATGAATATGTACAGAGACGTACACCAGTTGGGGCCTGGTCATGGCAGGATGGCTTGTGACCACAAGCACAAAGGGAAGAGCATGTGGGAACAGAGAGAGAAAGCGGCCATCCGCAAGCCTAGGAGAGACCTAGGAAGGAACCAACCCTGCCGACACTTTGATCTCAAACTTTCAGCCTCCATTAACTATGAGACAATACATTTCTGTTGCTTAAGCCACCTGGTCTGTGGTATTTGTTCTGGCAGCCCAAGCAAACCAACACAGAACTAAGAATGAGTCGAGAATTGCCCTGACAGGGTCCCTAAGCCCTTGCACCGACTGGCTGCTAAAATCCACCATGTGCTGATATTTTTTGATCATGAAACAATACATGCTCAGTGCAGAAAAAGCAGATGGCTAGGAGTAAAACAAAGGCCAGTGGACCGCTTGAACCTCATTCTCAAAGAGCTAGCATAGGCACTTCTGATGTGTGAGCCTCCACACCCCCTCGCAGTAAACTGACTGCAAATAAGGCACTCTCCTTGGTTTACATCATCAAACAATGTCAAGTCAGGCTTTTCCCCATTGACTCTCTATTGGCAGTAGTTCCCAGCCCTCGAGTTTGTCTCCAAGCTCTACAGCTTGTCAAATGATAAAACTGCCATTTTAACAAACCAATAACTAACTGATTTTGTAAATCTAACAACTTTTAAAATAAAGATTTCAAAGGACGTATTGAACGTACTTTGTTGTTCTTCCAGTGACTGTTCGAATCCCCTGAATCACTCACAGGGATCCCCTTGGCTCAGGCGATACCTATACTCTGGATAGCTACTCAGCATTTTCATCACGGGTGGGTGAGAGCTGGTCAGCGGTCGGAACTAGGGAACCCTGCCCACTATGCTGTGTGCCCCACTTACCCAGCTTATTCTTTCACTCAGGCTGTGTCCATGGCATGACCCTAGCATGTGGACCACATGCCCATGAGCTTGAACTGGAGAGAAGGGGAGCAGGGGAGGGAAGGCCGTGCTGTGACATGCTAGAACACTCTCAGCCCAGTGAGACCCCAGCTAGGCTACTTCCTCCTCCCATGCCCCATACTCCCTACCCTTAGGTGAGGCACTCCCAGGACACAGGGATGTCAGGTGGGAGTCAAGCAACCACAGGCTGCTCACTATCAGGAACAGACTCACGCAGAATGGAGGCTCAGGTCTGTGCAGGGCAGGGTCTTCAAAATCTTGCTGGCATTTGCCTCCATAAGAGGTATCTAACTGCAGACTCCCCTCTCCCACTGTGACACAGACCACCACCCTGGGATGCATAAGTCCCCTGCACACAGCCTCGACAATGCTGACAGTGCAGCTCCTGAGCAGAGCAAACCAGGGTCATCCCTTCCTTTCATCTCCCACCTGGAGCTAGAGCCCAAGGATAATGCCCCATGCACCTCAGGTGGCCACCACAGGTGACCATCAGGGGACCCTAGGTGGGGGTCAAGCAACCACATGTAGACAGGAGGCTGGGGTTCCCAACACAGGGCTTCAGGGCCTCACAGCTGCCAGTGGGAAAGGCAGTGCCCACCCGACATGCTGAAGGCCCCGCAGCTGCTGACCTCCTTTCTCCCTCACCTGGCAATGTCTGCCCCTTGGCTTCAGATTCACCCTGACATCTTCTCAACAAGTCCCCTCAACCGCCCTCAATGTGGGGCCATCACACCTTGACAGATGAGCAGAGCAAGGCTCAGAGGCCCCACAACGAGGGCAGGGACAGAATCACCCACCCCATTGCCAGGCACCGTGTCCCCTTGGGTAACCAGAGGCATACGAAGAGGTCAGTGAAGAGAGTTTTACAAGGGTGAGTGCAGGTGTTAGGAAGCAGCCACGGAGGGGGGCCTTATGTTTTAGGAGATGAGAGAATAAACTTCTATCACCATAGAGCTGTATTTCTGTTCTATCACCATTCCCCTAGCACTGTTCTGGAAACAAAAAACATTTGAAAACACTTTTGGGTGAAATCATTTGCATGTATTTGGAAGAAGGACATTCACCTACCAGGGTAAAAGAATAAAAATGAAGAGCAAAAGGGAATAAATGCCAATAAAGGTTGAACCTAGAGACGATGGACATCAGCTTGAGGAGGTGACTCATTTAGAAGGATGGCTTAAAAACACTAAGAGAAACAGCTCAGAATATAAACAGTAAGCAAACTGATTCTGGTTACTTCTGTTTCTAATACAGCCTCCTTAAATCCTTAGCAAATCAAACATATCACTCCAGTAGGTCTCACATACTCACAGAGGAACTCAGCACAAGTTCCACAGATCTGTAACATTTACCAAGGCAAGGTCTTACCTAGATAAATTACTGTCCACAAAAACAAAAATGAGATTAAAACTGTTACACTAGGTACATGCCTATTAATAAATATTAAGTTTCCAAGGGCCAGGACCAGACTGGGTTGGGTCTCACGATCAGTAAGATACGACGGCAGCTAACCCAGTTCACAAACAGGACTAAAAATTGACCCCAAAGCCCTGAGGGGCAGGCCGTGGCATGTGTGGCAATAGCGAGCCCTGGATGCACCAAGGAAGGAACGAGGCACTGGGACACCACCTCAGAGGCCAGAAGCTGGGGACTCGGGGGTGAGCTGAGGTGGGGGCACATATGGGGTCAGAGTCCAGCACAGACTGTGACCCAGAGCCTCCCTCTGGGGGCATCTGCAAGGAGTGTGGCCCAGCGTCAGACGCAAGCCAAGTGAAGGTACATCCTATCCAAGAGCCAACAAGTGGGAGCTCTGCACAGGCACTGAAACGAATAATCTTTGTTTAAAATAGAAACTGTCAGGGCAGCTCAACACCGAGATTACAAAACACGGTGAAACCACAGGCAGGAAAATGCAGAACTGATCACTCTGGTGCCCATTCAAGCATCCTGCCTGGGGCACCCACAGTGAGAGTGCTGTGCATGTGATTCCACCCTGAGTCAACATGACCAAGAGGAGTCTTCTCAGTATTTCTAAACTTTTATTTTAGAAATTGCAAAGTATTCTGCTCATCAAACTCCACAATATAACCAAACAAGAAACTATGAAATGATTCTGCTAACATGTGTAAGATGAACACTGATTTTCTTCCTCTTCTATATGCAAATAAAGGTAGTTCCCAGAAAAGTAGAAATGTCCAACATTTTTGTGCAATCTGTTCACATGTAAAATAAATCACGTGAGGAAGAGAAGCATACTTTATTGAACCTTGCCTTTCTCTCCCACATTTTAAAACAATGTGCCTTACTAGGTATTTACCCAAAGGATACAAAAATACTAATTTGAAGGGATATGTGCATCCCTATGTTTATAGCAGCATCGTCTACAATAGCCAAATTATGGAAAGAGTCCAAATGTCCGCTGGCTGATGAATGGATAAAGAAGTGTGTGTGTGTATACACATGGGCGTGCGCGCGCACACACACACACACACACATAGGAATATTATTCAGCCATGAAAAAGAATGAAATCTTGCCATTTGCAACGACATGTGGATGGAGCTAGAGGGTATTATGCTAAGTGAAATAAGTCAGTCAGAGAAAGACAAATACCATATGATTTCACTCATATGTGGAATTTAGGAAATGAAACAAACACACATGGGGGCAGGGTGAGGGGGAGAGAAGCAAACCAAGAAACAGTCTCTTAACTAAAAAGAACAAACTGAGGGTTGCTAGAAGGGAGGTGGGAGGGGGGATGGATTAAATAGGTGATGGGGATTAAGGAGGGCACTTTTGATGAGCACCAGGTGATGTGTGTAAGTGCTGAATCACTATATTGTACACCTGAAATGAAATTTACACAGTATGTTAACTGGAATTTAAATAAAAACTTGGAAAGAAAAAAAATTAAAAATAAAACAATGTGCTTTTCTGTATCACCAACTAGCATGGACTCCAACTTATTTCTCCAGATTAAGGGGGGAGATGGAAGGGTGGGGACGGGGCTGCTGTGATCACCAGGCAAAAAGCTCCTAATGAAAAACCAAACATAATTTTCTAGCCGAGCTTGAGTGCTGAAGAAACTCAACTGTTTTAATGCACAAAAACTTCAAATTCATTCTCAAAAGCAGCACTAGTCTCTTTTACAATCACCTCAAAAGAACTGCTGCATTGACAGAAACAAAATCAAGCTTGCTTGAAAATCACAATAAGGTGAAGTCTGAGATGGAGTCCGCTTGGGAATCTTGTATCTCTGGGCTCATCTCTCCAGAACATGCTCTCCAGTGCCATGGGGTCTCCCCAAGACAAGAGCTGTCTGTCAGCCTCCCGAGCACCCTCGCCCCCTCGCCCCCTCTGCAATTCCCTGCTACTGTCCCACTCTGTTGGAGAAGCCCCTCTAGTCTGGAGCACTCCAAAGCTGCATGCATGTCTGCCACTCTCCTTTTTCACTTCTAACTGTACAAAGTATGACTCTGCTCATGTTATTCTCCTGCTCACATCTGCACTGGCCAGTGCTACCTACAGCTGTGGCTTTCAAACCATGTTCTGTGAAACCAAAGGAAAGCACCCCTGCTTTTAGCTATTTTATATAATGGTACGCCTCCTGGGATTCATATGAAGAAACTACTCTGATGCTAAAATAATCAATCAATAAAAGGCAGAATGGGCCCAGTATTCCAGAGTAAAGTCTTAATCCCTGAGGTAAAGTCAAGGGCCCTCCTCACAGCCCGCAGCTGCCCTTCCTCAGTTCCCTAACACCCAGGCCCAGCCTGACACGCCTGTACCGTGCTCTCCCACTCTCATGGCCCCATGTGGGTCCCTTGGGAAAATGGAAATGCTAAAAATGGCCCCCGGCCAAATGCAGGTACACAGGTGAGCACCAGAGAACCTGATATAGTGCCGTCTGACAGATACGCAGATTGGGCAGACTCTCCGTGGCGGGGTGGTTGTTTTCCTCCATGGTTTGGGATCCAGAGAGACAGCATGGTGACCAATTAATTACTGGATGTTTCCTCATGTGAATGTGGTGGTCCTTCATCTTTCACAAAGAATCCAGTGCATGTTTAAGAGACACCAAAGGAAGACAAGAATATGTCCAGCTGAGTATACCTTTTCTAGTAGAATATACCCCACTGTGGCAGTCTCTGGTGCTCGGGGCAGGGGCCACATCCAGGACCCAAGCATCACAATGAACTCTGGGCACCGTGTTAAGCGCTTGGTGAGGAATACCACTGTTCATCATTCTGGCTGGGTGTTCTCAGCCTTCTCAATTCCTGACTCACCCCCCTTATCATGTGACATGCTCTGAAGGGCCAGATCCTATGGGCACCTCAGGAACATATCTCATGAGGATCAAACCCGTGAGGCCTGCTTCTCCCTGGCCTTACCTGCAAGTGCTAGGCCAGCTTCCTAAGTTCTCCTCCGAGGGCAGAGAAAGCCACAGGACTATGACCAAAAGGCACAGAAGTTGCAGGGTCAACCTTCACCAGGCACCCCACACCACTTGAATGTGCCCTTTCTTCTCTCCTTGTCCTTCCCCTGATCCAGCAAGGACCCTGGCCTCCCACATCCCCATCTAGGTGTCTGGGTGCAGCTGGGCACAGATTCTGAAAAGCTCCCCAGTGGTTCTGGAGTAGCCCGGCAGCAGCCCAACCTCCTCCCACTCCAGGAGCACACCTCTAGGGGCTTCAGACTTGCAGTGGCCCTGGGCCAGACTCCACCTGGTACCCTCTGAGCTCCTCAATGGCATCTAGCCTGAGGTCAAGACCCTGACCTTGGCTACCACCTTACCTACACTCCACTCCCCAATTTCTACCAAGGATATTGCTGTTCAAGCCACTCAGGCTGAAAGTATCCACATCATCCTGCTGTCTCTCTCCGTGCCCTGTGACCCCACTGTTACCATGGAGCAGTTATCCCAAGGGGTCCTGGGATAGGCAGGAGGCTTTCCCACAGAGATGCCAACTCTGTAAGCTGGGAGGGAACTCAGAGGAGGAGATCTAGCTTTTTGGAAACCAAAATCCTAATTCTTACAGCTGGCTACCTCCTAGCCCTCTCCAGAACTGCAGGAAATCTATCCAGGCTAGTGAAGCCATCAACTGGCTCTGAGTCTCAATGGGACAAAAGCAGAGAGCAGTTCTTTCACCGAGTTCATGCATTTCTTCTCTACCATCACTGAAACGCCTGCACTGCCCAGAAACTGAAGAAACTTAGGAAGGAAACACACTAGCCTTTGGCCCCCAGGAGTGCACCAGAAGAGGCCTGTCCTCCTAGCCTGTCTCAAGCTCAGTCCCCGTAAATGTGGACCTAGATACTTCCTGCCCAGGTTGCATCACCAAGACCCCTCCATGCTGGATGGCAGTCTTATCCTCATGTACAGTACAGCCTCGTAAATGCTTGCCAAGGATTCGGACCCTTCATGTTAACCATTGTCTAGGCAGAAAACTCAACATGTTTTCAGATGATTTTCCTGGCAGAGCATCCACATCCAATGCTGCAAGTGATGATCCAAGAATCCCATTTCTGAGTGGAAGGAAACAAAGGAAACAAAATCACTGACTCGGGTGCCTGGGTGGCTCAGTTGGTTAAGCGACTGCCTTCGGCTCAGGTCATGATCCTGGAGTCCCAGGATCGAGTCCCGCATCGGGCTCCCTGCTCGGCAGGGAGCCTGCTTCTCCCTCTGACCCTCCCCCCTCTCATGTGCTCTCTGTCTCTCTCATTCTCTCTGTCTCAAATAAGTAAATAAAATCTTTTAAAAAATTTAAAAAATTTAAAAAATTAAAAATTAAAAAAAAAATCACTGACTCAAAAAGATATATGCAGCCCATCTTCACTGCAGCACCATTCATAATAGCCAAGACATAGAAGCCACCTTAGTGTCCACTGACAGATGAATGAAGATGTGGTACATATATACAATGGAATGTTATTCAGCCATAAAAAAGAAGGAAATCCTGTCATTTTCAACAACATGGATGGATCTTGAGGGCATTATGCTGAGCAAAATAAACCAGAGAAAGACAAATACCGTACAATCTCACTTATGTGCAGAATCTAAAAAAGCAAACAAAAAAACAAGTTCAAAGATATAGCACAACAGATTGGTAGTTGCCAGAAACAGGGACTGGGGGATGCATGACACAGGTAAAGGTGGTCAAAAGGTACAAACTTCCAGTTATAAAATAAATAAATTACCAGCATGGTGACTATAGTTAATAATGTATTGCATATTTGAAGGTTCCTAAGAGAGTAGACCTTAAAAGTTCTCATCACAGGAAAAAATTTTCTGTAACTATGTGAAGTGACGGATATTGCCTAGACTTATTGTGGTGATCATTTTGCAGTATATGTATGTAACAAATCATTACGTTGTACCTATAATGTTGCATGTCAACTATATCTCAATTACAAAAAAGCTGCAGGTAGATTCAGGTGAGATGCCCTCCCACAGGGTCCCACAGACAACAGACTGGAGCCTCAGCACAGCATCCAGAGATCATTTTCATTTTTACAACTTAGTAAGTGGAACCATATCTAAATGTTCTTTTAATATGCATATCTGTTATTGTTATTAAGGCTGAATACATTCCAATAGAGTAACTGTTGGGTTTTTTCTTCCTCCTTGTGTGACTTGCCAGTTTGATTTGTTTTCCTCTTATTTCGTCCTCCAAAATGTTGGCATTTTCCTTATCAATGTATAAGGCGCTCACTATAGCACTGATTAAAGACTAAAGCAGTGTGAAAGTTGCTGCAAACATTTTTCCCAGGTCAGGCTACTTGCCTTTCTTTCTATGCCACATTTTCCTTTGAAACTTCGTTTTAAATGTTTATCTTATTGACCTTTTTCAGCCTTTTCCCATTGGAATTTCCTCTTTCACTTCTAAATTTACCCAGAAGAACTCTGCCAGCCCAGCCCAAAGAAAGAAGTAGTTTCTAATCCATGGCCCCCATCTCAGCAAACTGCTGACCCACTACCGTAAGTCAAAAACTGCCCATCTGAGAAAAGTTTTGAGGTAATAGTTAATCCCCAAGCACTAACTTGAAAGTAATGTTCAGATCCACAGAAAGTTCAGTAAACTTATATTAATGGTAGCAGTTTTTTATTGGACCTCAGATACACAATAATTCTTTTTTTTGTTTTTATTTATTTATTTATTTTTATTTTTAATTTAATTGTTATGTTAGTCACCATACAATACATCATTGGTTTTTGATGTGGTGATCCACAATCCATTGTTTTCTTATAACACCCAGTGCTCCATGCAGTACGTGCCCTCCTTAATACCCATCACCGGGCTAACCAATACCCCCTCCCCCCTCCCCTCTAAAACCCTGTTTGTCTCTCAGAGTCCATAGTATACACAATAATTCTTAGAGCCTGACCTGCTTTCAACTTAGTAATGTTAACAATGCCATGACCACAGGTGAACCACCATCCACAACAAAAGCTGGGGACCTGCATGTGATTCATGCAGACACTATGGAGGAATCAATTCCCCACTCTTTTATACAAGTGGCATCTCATCTATATTCTTTTTTTTTAAATTTTATTTATTTATTTGACAGAGACAGACACAGTGAGAGAGGGAACACAAGCAGGGGGAGCAGGAGAGGGAGAAGCAGGCTCTCTGTGGAGCAGGGAGGCCGACGTGGGACTCGATCCCAGGACCCAGGGACCATGACCTGAGCCAAAGGCAGACGCTTAACGACTGAGCCACCCAGCCGCCCCTCATCTATATATATTCTTAAAAGGCACTTTTTAAATCTAATCATTATAGGGGCGCCTGGGTGGCTCAGTCAGTTAAGCCTCTGACTCTTGATTTCAGCTCAGGTTCCTGAGATCAAGCCCTGTGTACTTAAGATTCTCTCTCTGCCCCTCCTCCTCCACACCTCTCTCTCTCTCTCAAATAAATAAATCTTTTAAAAATTACAAAAATAAATTTAATCATTATAAAAGGTATATCATGCTAAATATAATTGTCCGACTTTTTTCACTGCTATTATATCATTAAGATGCATCCACAATCGTTGCTCTGAAGTGTTTTGACAGGTGTATACTATTCCACTGAACAAACAGACCAGAAGCTATGCGCACAGTCTCCTGAGGCTGGTTATAGGGCCTCTGTTATCATGAACTGTGAGAAAAATTCTTGCACATTAATACATGTGTAATGAATTCTCTGGGGCAGGGGTAGGCAAACTTCCTATAAAAGGGCCAGAAGTTGGTAATTGTCCTGTGAGTATACAAGAGAATATCATTATGCTTAGGAAATATACACTGATGTGTTTCAGGGTAAAGGGCCTCAAATGGTGGAAAAAAGTTTTCTCTGGGGGCACCTGGGTGGCTCAGTTGATTAAGCATCCGCCTTCAGCTCAGGTCATGATCCCAGGGAGGGTCCTGGGACTGAGTCCCGCATCAGGCTCCCTGCTCAGCGGGGAGTCTATCCTCCCTCTCCCTCTGATCCTCCCCCCTGCTCATGCTCTTTCTTGCTCTCTCTCTCTCGCTTTCTCTCAAAAAAATAAAATCTTAAAAAAAAAAGTTTTCTCCATGCATGTTCTTTGTATTTAAATTTTACAATGTTTTATACATTTTAAATTATTTTAAAAGGGTAAAAATGGAATACTCCCCCCCAAAAACTTTTCATGAACATAAGGAAAAAGGAATTAAAAATGTTCAAAACAGATCTGTCATAAGTGCTTGAATGGAGGTGTGTTTCCATAGCTCCTCACTGCGATGACCTAACCCATAGCAGGTTTACACACCTGCACCCACTTCAGAGTAAAATGCATCTTTCCAACCACAGAACCTGTCTTGGAAATCCCTGTTTGCGAAGAGAAAGGTTTTGCCCAGGTTCCTACACTCCTAGAAGAAAGCTTCCGATAGACCCCAGGACAACTGGGCCTGGAAAGCCATACATCCTCAGGCAGACCTTTTAAAAAGGCTCTTCCAGGGCGCCAGGGTGGCTCAGTCGGCTAAGTGTCTGCCTTTGGCTCAGGTCATGATCCTGGGGTCCTGGGATCGAGTCCTGCACCAGGCTCCCTGCTCAGTGGGGAGTCTGCTTCTCCTCAGTCTGCCCCTCCCCCCTGCTGGTGCACGCGCGCACTCTCTCTCTCTCTCTCACGCGTGCTCTCTCAAATAAATAAAATCTTTTTTTTTTTTTTTAAAAAAAAGGTCTCTTCCAAGCAAGTCAGTCCCCAGGATTGATCATTTTAGTATTTTAATCAAAATGCTTCAGACCACTGCAAAGTGCTGGGCTTTGTTTAAAAAATATATAGCACTCCAAATTTTGAGCTTCAATTACTTAATAATTTTATACTTCCCAGATATTTAGATCTGAAAGAAAACAGCTTATAGAAAATAGTGAAAGATCTTGAAAGTGCAAAACCATTTCCACCTCTGACCCAGAAGTGAGCAAAACTCCAACACCATTTATGTGCTTAAAAAGAACTCTACCTCCTGGAATATGTACTGAAGCACTTGTGAATGAGAGCAAATGCCGCATCTGGGATTTGCTTCAGAACAGTACATGTGTGGGGGCGCCTGGGTGGCTCAGTCATTAAGCCTCTGCCTTCGGCTCAGGTCATGATCCCAGGGCCCTGGGATCGAGCCCCACATCGGGCTCCCTGCTCAGTGGGAGGCCTGCTTCTCCCTCCCCCTCTGCCTGCCCTCTCTGCCTACTTGTGCTCTCTCTCTCTCTCTCTCTCTCTCTCTGTCAAATAAATAAATAAATAAATAAAATCTTTAAAAAGAAAAAAGAACAGTACATGTGTGGAGGTGTCAGAGACAAATGGAGATTACTCTTGAGGGTTCATAACACTATTTTCTGTGTCTCTGTACATTTTGGAATTGCCAGCAATGAACAGTTTAATACACATATATATGAGATTTCAAATCCCTCGTCCCTGTGGGTCATAAGGCAGCAGCTAGGGGCTTTGCCTGCAGACACAAAGGGTCCTCAGGCCAGGCAGATAGCCTGGCAATCACTCCCACCTATTTAAAACTTTTAAGTTCCTTCCAGCTTAGTTTTAATTGTCCACATCTTTTTTTTCCTGTGGTAATTTAAAAGTCTTTCAGAGGTAAGAGTTTTTGCAAACAGCCATTTTCAGGCTGCTAAAAAGCTCATAAGGTGAATACTTTGTTCAGAAAACCATAAAATCCTGAGTGGGCTCCTCCCACCCAATGCCCCAAGGGTCCCCAGGGAGCTGGGGTATGAGCTGGCCTTGACTAAACACTGCAGAAAATCACCAGGGAGGCTGTGCACAAATGCCAAATCTCCAACCTCACTCCGATTCTTTAGAGGTACGGTGGCTCTGGACACCTGCGCTTCTAGAGCCCCGCCGCTAAGAGTCTCTGGCCCACACTTTGAGAAACTGTTTCAGGACACTGGTCTCCCATATGGGGTGTACCATATAATCCTTTGAAATGATGTAAGAAAACAGTGAACAACTGTATTTTTACCTAACAAGGACAAGGAATTAAGCCTCTCTAAGAGCTACTCACCTGGCCCCAGCCCTCTCTCTTGCCCTGTGTCCTCAAGGAGCAGTGGGAGCCCACAGCTCTGAGGGCTCACAGGTGCCCCATCACTGAGGGCCTGGCCCAGGGAATTGAGGAGTATCACTGTTAACACTGAGTTTTACCTAAATGAACTGCTATGGGCTGAAATGTTCCCCCCACCCCAAATCCATATGTTGAAGCCCTAATCCCCAGTACCTTAGACCCCATGTAAAGTGGATCTTTACAGGACTAATTAAGGTAAAATGAGGTCATAGTGTGGCCCTAAGGCAATATGGCTAGTGTTCTTATAAAAAGAGATGAGGACACAGACATAGGGAAAAGGCCATGTGAGGATAAAGGGAAGATTATCATCTACAAGCCAAGGAGAGGCTTTGTCAAGATAAACCACCCTTGCTGACACCTTGATCTTAGACTTCCAGCCTCCATAACTGTGAAGAAATAAATTTCTGTTGTTTAAGACACCCAATCTGTAGTACTTTGTTACAAGAGCCCTAAAGGACTAACACACAAATCCTTTGGCAAGGTTTCATTCCTGCAAAGATACTCGAGATGGGAAGAAATCAGGTGTCCTGGGAAATCAGGCAGCCCCGCGCACCCTCTACAGTTAACAACTGGCCTCACTACAAGTTACAGGCATGGGAAGTTCTAAAACAGCCAGCAAAAGGCCACCACAACCAACAAACACACACAACACTGTCTCCTACATCTTAGTCACATCCTTTGCAAACTATTATCTATTATCAACTGCACACAGTTTATGCTTTACCCACCAAACTCGGACATAGACACCGCTTATATTTATAAACCACCAACTGGAGCTCATGCTCGGAGTCACTTTAGGGATGGAGCAAGCAAGTGAAAATGACAGGGATGTGAAATGCTGTGCTTGCCAAAATCACTTTTTTTTTTTTTCAGAAGCTAATAAAGCAGATAAAAGATGAAAGGAGAATTTATTTAAACTCAGTTTTCAAGCAACATGAGGAACTTAGAAGCATCGACTTGGCCTATGGGTAGAATTATGGGATGAGAGGGTGCCTGGGTGGCGCAGCTGGTTGAGCGACTGCCTTCGGCTCAGGTCATGATCCTGGAGTCCCGGGATCGAGTCCCACATTGGGCTCCCTGCTCGGCAGGGAGTCTGCTTCTCCCTCTGACCCTCCCCCCTCTCGTGCTCTCTCTCTCTCATTCTCTCTCTCAAATAAATAAATAAAATCTTCAAAAAAAAAAAAGAATTATGGGATGAGACAGCACTACCCCATCACTCCTTCATGGGAACTGCCAGCTGAATAGGCAGAGGCTGTGAACCAGCACGGGGCTACAATCATCGGGAACCAACCAGTTCTTAAGCTTGGAGAGCTATGCAAGAGTGTGAAGATGGATGGCCTGGACAGATCTCGGGTGAGCCGGCCAGCTAAGGAACTTGGAAGAGGTGACTTGGCTTTCAGGCATGCATGTGCCCTCCTGTGGCTAATACGTGATAACAGGAGCTTCTAGGAGAACTAGCAGGGCTGCCTAGTGGGGCCATGCTCTCCAATTACTCTAAATGAAATCAAGCTCTTGAGGCACACAGACTTCTAAGCACACTCTCAAATACATCATCTTGGCTAACTATGAAGGAATGCACATGACCTATGTAAAAAGGGAGGATTGAGAGGGAACTTGAGACTTTCACACTTAAGAGTCTGCAGGAAGGGCATGCATGGCCACAGGGCCCAGGGCTACCCCTACCCCCAGTCTGTGGGGGGGCCCCGAGGCTGAGTCATACCTAGAGATCAGACAATACAGCACATCTCCCTTCCTGCCTTGACCTTGTGGCAGAATCTGGACAACAGAGAGATCCAAAAGCTTCTCAAAAGCCCTTCCAGAATCACAACTAATTCCACACAACCTATGGGGTAGGCCCAAAATGTGTGACTGGAATATAAATGATACATAGCAAACCCAGCACAGGATCACACAGAAGTGCGAGACAGGAAGTCACATCCCCTGTGGCAGCTGTCCCAGTCCTTGGCCATTCTGGCAGATGCATCCCCAAGTGGGCTCACCCCACTCTGTTCATTTCTGGTGTGGGGTGTGCTCTATGTGGACATGGAGAAGGTTACAGCTTCCCATATCTCATGTGCATGGTCTGCCAGTGACATATGTGAAAGGATGTGTTCCCTTTTCCTGGTGGAGGGCAGTGGGGGAGTGTTGATTCTCCATTTACTCAGCTGGCAGTTTCAGAGGGCAAGGACCTCGCCACCCCACCATGTCCACCCTTTGCATGGGCTTACCTTGCAGTATGCACTCAGCCAATCTTATCTGGAAGAGGCAATTATCTAAGAGGCAAATTATTAAAACACAAAAGAAAAATTAAATGAAAATTAGTCTTTAAAAATTAAATTAAAAGTTAAATATAATTAATTAAATAAAAAACATGATAGTTAACTTTATGTGATAACTTGGCTATGCTATGGTATTACTCCGTTTTTGTCAAATGCCAGTCTAGATGTTGCTATATAGCTATTTTTTAGATATGATTAACATTTAAATCAGCAGACTTTGAGTAAAGCAGATTACCCACCATACTGTTGGTCAGCATCATCTAATCAGTTGATAGCCATAAAAGAAAACATAAGAAGACTGAGGTGCTCCAAAGAGGAAGGAATTCTGCCTCCAGCCTGCCTTTGGACTCAAGCTACCACATCAACTCTTCCCTGCATCTCCAGCCTGCCTACTGTAAAATCAGACTTGCGAGACTCCACATCCTGTGAGACAACTCCTTAAGATAAATTCGTGTCTCCCTCTCTCTATATATATATATACACACACACACAAACACACACACACACACACACACATTCTATAGGTTCTGTCTCTCTGGAGAATCCTGACTAATCCCCATGTCCATCTAAACAAAGAAAAAAAATACAACTCATGTGTACAAAATCATTATCAGTGTGGTCTCCAGAGCAGCAGCAAGGCTGACTTTCCAGAGTGTGAAATTATCATGCTCATGCATAAGTTTGCTTGATTTAGCACACGTAAGTTATTCAGTGATCTCTGGGGACAGCTTGCCCCAAGGAATCAAGAGTCCAGGTGGTTTTAGAGCTCATAGGTTTTGTGAAGACTGGTCCTTCTAGGCAGGATTTCTGGAAAAAAAAGAAAATTATTTAAAATAAATATCTTGAGTAGGTCAGGGATTTAAAAACAATGCAGGGGGCAGAGCAAGATGGCGGAGAAGTAGGAGACCTGGATTTTGTCTGGTCCCAGGAATTCAGCTGGATAGGGATCAAACCATTCTGAACACCTACAAACTCAACAGAAGATCGAAGAAAAGAAAAGCAGCAACTCTCTGAACAGAAAAGCGACCACTTTCTGGAAGGGAGGACGTGCAGAGAGGTGAATCCGAGGTGATATTCGGAAGATAGACTGAGGGGGAGGGGCCTCCGTCAGCCGCTTCTGGCAAGTGACAGAGCTGTGGAGCACAAAATCAGAAGTTTTAGAAGTCGGCTCCACTGAGGGACGTCGCTCCAGTGGCTAACCAGGGGTGGATCCCTCGCGGGACAGTGTGGTCTCAGGACCCTCGGGGTCACAGAAAGACTGGGGGTGCCTGAGTATGGCAGAGCTCCCAGGTATCGGAGCTGGGAGGCCGGCTGCAGAGGCAGAGCCCAGAAGCGAGCTTTCAGCTCGGGGTTGTCATAAACCGTGATCCGGGCACAGTCGGGCCACTGCTCCTCCAGCAGGGACCCAGCAAGTGGCAGATCCGGGGAGACTCCCCTTCCTCTCCCGGGAGGAGCAGTGTGGGAGTGCACCACACGGATCTGCTGGGTTTGGAAACTCCACATCGAGTGGGGTGCCAGAGATAGAATCGCTCGGTCACAGGCCAGGTGAGCATGGAGTGCAGCCGGACACCGGGGAGACAGGAATGACTGACTGCTTTTCTCTGGGGGCTCACTGAGGAGCGGGGCCCCGAGTTCTCGGCTCCTCCAGTGTCGAGACTGGGAAGCCGCCATTTTCACTCTTGTCCTTCAAAGCTGTACGGAAAGCTCGCAGGGAACAAAAGCCCCGGAGAGCAAACCCGAGCAGATTACTTAGCCGGGACCAGGCAAGGGCGGGGCAATTCCGCCTCCGGCAAAGACATTTGGGAACCACGGCAACAGGCCCCTCCCCCAGAAGATCAGTGAGAACAGACAGCCAAGACCAAGTTTACCCATCAAGGAGACGGCAGAACTCCAGCTCTAGGGGACTACTGCACATAGAATTCATGGCTTTTTTACCATGATTCTGTAGTCTTTCAAAGTTAATTTTTTTTAACTGTCTTTTTTTTTTTTAATTTTTCTTTTCCGTTTTTCAAACAACATCTTATCAATCCCTTTTTTAAAAAACATTTTTATTTTTCATTTTTAGAGTCATATTCTATCCCTTCATAGTAGTTACCCATATTTTTGGCATATATATAAGTTGTTCTCTCTTTAAAATTTTGAGATAGCTTCTTCTAACAGATCAAAATATACCCTAAATCTCTAGTGTACGGCTTTGTTCTAGTCTCCTGCCTGATCACATTCTCTCCTTTTTTTTTTAAATTCTCTTCTTTCTTTTCTCAAACAACTTCTTATCAATTCTTTTTATAAAATTTTTTATAATTTTCATCTTTACAGTCATATTCCATCCCTTCATCCTATCAACCCTTATTTTTGTACATATGTAAGTTTTTCTTTCTTTAAAATTTTGGGAGGCACTTTCTTCTAACAGACCAAAATACACCCAAAATCTAGTGTGTGGCACTGATCTATGCACCAGCCTGATCATATTTGATCACATTCTGGTTTTTTTTCTTTTGTTCTGTTTTTGTTTGTTTTTATCTTTTTCTTTTTTCTTTCTTTCCCTTTCTTTTCCCCCAGCTTCAGGTCTTTTCTGATTTGTTTAGAGTATATTTTCTGGGGACGTTGTTACCCTGTTAGCATTTTGTTCTCTCATTCACCTATTCTCCTCTGGCCAAAATGACAAAATGGAAAAAATCACCTCAACAAAAAGAACAAGAGGTAGTACTGAATGCCAGGGACCTACTCAATACAGACGATGTCGGATCTAGAGTCCAGAATCATGACTTCAAAGATACTAGCTGGGCTTGAAAAACCCATGGAAGTTATTAGAGAAACCCTTTCTGGAGAAATAAAAGAACTAAAATCGAACCAAGTTGGAATCAAAAAGGCTATTAATGAGGTGCATTAAAAAATGGGGGCGCTAACTGCTAGGATAAATGAGGCAGAAGAGGGAATTAGTGATATAGAAGACCAAATGATGGAAAATAAAGAAGCTGAGAAACAGAGAAATAAACAACTACTGGATCACGAGGGCAGAATTCGAGAGATAAGCGATACCATAAGATGAAACAACATTAGAATAATTGGGATGCCAGAAGAAGAGGAAAGAGAGAGAGGGGCAGAAGGTATATTGGAGCAAATTATAGCAGAGAACTTCCCTAATTTGGGGAAGGAAACAGGTATCAAATCCAGGAGGCACAGAGAACCCCTCTCAAAATCAATAAAAATAGGTCAACACCCCGACATCCTACAGTAAAACTTACAAGTCTCAGAGACAAAGAGAAAATCCTGAAAGCAGCTCAGGAGAAGAGATATGTAACCTACAATGGTAGAAACATTAGACTGGCAACAGACCTATCCACAGAGACCTGGCAGGCCAGAAAGGACTGGCAGGATATATTCAGAGCACTAAACGAGAAAAATATGCAGCCAAGAATACTATATCCAGCTAGGCTGTCAATGAAAATAGAAGGAGAGATAAAAATCTTCAAGGACAAAGAAAAACTAAAGGAATTTGCAAACACAAAACCACCCCTACAAGAAATATTGAAAGGGGTCCTCTAAGCAAAGAGAGAGCCTAAAAACAACATAGACCAGAAAGGAACACAGACAATATACAGTAACAGTCACCTTACAGGCAATACAATGGCACGAAATTCCTATCTTTCAATAGTTACCCTGAATGTAAATGGGCTAAATGCCCCAATCAAAAGACACAGGCTATCAGACTGGATTAAAAAACAAGACCCATCCATATGCTGTCTGCAAGAGACTCATTTTACAACCAAAGACACCCCCAGATTGAAAGTGAGGGGGTGGAAAACCATTTTCCATGCTAATGGACATCAAAAGAAAGCTGGGGTGGCAATCCTTCTATCAGACAAATCAGATTTTAAACCAAAGACTGTAATAAGAGATGAGGAAGGAACTATATCCTACTTAAAGGGTCTATCCAACAAGAAGATCTAACAATTGTAAATATCTATGCCCCTAACATGGGAGCGGCCAATTATATCAGGCAATTAATAACAAAAGCAAAGAAACACAATGACAACAATACAATAATAGTGGGGGACTTTAACACCCTCCTCATTGAAATGGACAGATCATCTAAGCAAAAGATCAACAAGGAAATAAAGACTTTAAATGACACACTGGACCAAATGGACTTCACAAACATACTCAGAACATTCCATCCCAAAGCAACAGAATACTCATTCTTCTCTAGTGCCCATGGAACATTCTCCAGAATTGATCACATCCTAGGTCCCAAATCAGGTATCAACCGGTACCAAAAGACTGGGATCATTCCCTGCCTATTTTCAGACCACAATGCTTTGAAACTAGAACTCAATCACAAGAGGGAAGTCGGAAAGAACTCAAATACATGGAGGCTGAAGACCATCCTACTAAAGAATGAATGGGTCAACCAGGAAATTAAAGAAGAATTAAAAAAATTCATGGAAACCAATGAAAATGAAAACACAACTGTTCAAAATCTTTGGGATGCAGCAAAGACAGTCCTAAGAGGAACGTATATAGCAATGCAAGCCTTTCTCAAGAAACAAAAAAGGTCTCAAATACACAACCTAACCCTACACCTAAAGGAGCTAGAGAAAAAACAGCAAATAAAGGCTAAACCCAGCAGGAGAAGAGAAATAATAAAGATCAGAGCAGAAATCAATGAAATAGAAACCAAAAGAACAGTAGAACAGAGCAATGAAACTAGGAGCTGGTTCTTTGAAAGAATTAACAAGACAGATAAACCGCTGGCCAGACTTATCAAAAAGAAAAATGACCCAAATCAACAAAATCATGAATGAAAGAGGAGAGATCACAACCAACACCAAAGAAATACAAACAATTATAAGAACATATTATGAGCAACTCTATGCCAGCAAATTAGATAACCTGGAAGAAATGGATGCATTCCTAGAGATGTATCAACTACCAAAACTGAACCAGGAAGAAATAGAAAACTAAGGAAACTGAAGCAGTCATCAAAAATCTCCCAAAAAACAAAAGCCCAAGGCCAAATGGCTTCCCACGGGAACTCTACCAAACCTTAAAGAAGAATTAATACCTATTCTTTTGAAACTGTTCCAAAAAATAGAAATGGAAGGAAAACTTCCAAACTCGTTTTATGAGGCCACCATTACCTCGATCCCCAAACCAAAGACCCCATCCAAAAGGAGAATTACAGACCGATATTCTTGATGAACATGGATGCAAAAATTCTCACCAAAATACTAGCGAATAGGATCCAACAGTACGTTAAAAGGATTATTCACCATGACCAAGTGGGATTTATCCCTGGGCTGTAAACTTGGTTCAATATCCACAAATCAATCAATGTGATACAATACATTAACAAAAGAAAGAATAAGAATCATATGATCCTCTCAATAGATGCAGAAAAAGCATATGACAAAGTACAGCATCCTTTCTTGGTTAAAACTCTTCACAGTGTAGGGATAGAGAGTACATACCTCAATATCATAAAAGCCATCTATGAAAAACCCACAGCAAATACCATTCTCAATGGGCAAAACTAAGAGCTTTCCCCCTAAGGTCAGGAATGTGGCAGGGATGTCCACTATCACCACTGCTATTCAACATAGTATTAGAAGTCCTAGCCACAGCAATCAGACAACAAAAAGAAATCAAAGGCATCCAAATCAGCAAAGAAGAAGTCAAACTCTCACTCTTTGCAGATGATATGATACTTTATGTGGAAAACCCAAAAGACTCCACCCCGAAACTGCTAGAACTCACACAGGAATTCAGTCAAGTGGCAGGATATAAAATCAATGCACAGAAATCAGTGGCATTCCTATACACCCACAACAAGACAGAAGAAAGAGAAATGAAGGAGTTGATCCCATTGACAACTGCACCCAAAACCATAAGATACCTAGGAATAAATCTAACCAAAGAGGCAAAGGATCTTTACTCAGAAAACTATAAAATACTCATGAAAGAAATTGAGGAAGACACAAAGAAATGGAAAAATGTTCCATGCTCATGGATTGGAAGAACAGATATTGTGAAGATGTCAATGCTACCTAGAGCAATCTACACATTCAACGCAATCCCCATCAAAATGCCATCCACTTTTTTCAAAGAAATGGAACAAATAATCCTAAAATGTGTATGGAACCAGAAAAGACCCGAATAGCCAGGGGAATGTTGGAAAAGAAAACCAAAGGGCGGCATCACAATTCCGGACTTCCAGCTCTATTACAAATTGTCATCATCAAGACAGTATGGTACCAGCACAAAAACAGACACATAGATCAATGGAACAGAATAGAGAGCCCAGAAATGGACCCTCAACTCTATGATCAACTAATCTTCGACAAAGCAGGAAACAACATCCAATGGAAAAAAGTCTCTTCAATAAATGGTGTTGGGAAAATGGACAGCCACATGCAGAAGAATGAAACTGGACCATTTCCTTACACCACACAGAAAAATAGACTCAAAATGGCTGAAAGACCTCAATGTGAGACAGGAGTCCATCAAAATCCTAGAGGAGAACACAGGCAGCAACCTCTTCGACCTCAGCCGCAGCAACTTCTTCCTAGAAACATTGCCAAAGGCAAGGGAAGCAAGGGCAAAAATGAACTATTGGGACTTCATCAAGATAAAAATCCTTTGCACAGCAAAAGAAAGAGTCAACAAAACCCAAAGACAGGGCGCCTGGGTGGCTCAGTCGTTGAGCATCTGCCTTCGGCTCAGGTCATGATCCCAGGGTCCTGGGATCGAGTCCCACATCAGGCTCCCTGCTCTGCGGGAGGCCTGCTTGTCCCTCTCCCACTCCCCCTGCTTGTGTTCCCTCTGTCGCTATCTCTCTCTCTGTCAAATAAATAAATAAAATCTTTAAAAAAAAAAAAAAGACACCAACAGAATGGGAGAAGATATTTGCAAATGACATATCAGATAAAGGGCTAGTATCCAAAATCTATAAAGAACTTATCAAACTCAACACCCAAAGAACAAATAATCCAATCAAAAAATGGGCAGACCACATGAAGACATTTTTCCAAAGAAGACATCCAAATGGCCAAAAAACACATGAAAAAGTGCTCAACATCGCTCAGCATCAGGGAAATCCAAATCAAAACCTCAATGAGATATCACCTCACACCAGTCAGAATGGCTAAAATTAACAAGTCAGGAAACGACAGATGTTGGCAGGGATGTGGAGAAAGGGAACCCTCCTACACTGTTGGTGGGAATGCAAGCTGGTGCAAACACTCTGGAAAACAGTATGGAGGTTCCTCAAAAAGTTGAAAATAGAACTACCATACGACCCAGCAATTGCACTACTGGGTATTTACCCCAAAGATACAAAAGTAGGGATCCGAAAGGGTACATGCACCCCGATGTTTATAGCAGCAATGTCCACAATAGCCAAACTGTGGAAAGAGCCAAGATGTCCATTGACAGATGAATGGATAAAGAAGATGTGGTATATATATACAATGGAATATTATGCAGCCATCAAAAGGAATGAAATCTTGCCATTTGCAATGACGTGGATGGAACTGGAGGGTGTTATGCTGAGCGAAATAAGTCAAAGAGAGAAAGACATGTATCATATGACCTCACTGGTATGAGGAATTCTTAATCTCAGGAAATAAACTCAGGGTTCCTGGAGTGGGGGGTGGGGTGGGAGGGATGGGGTGGCTGGGTGATAGACATTGGGCAGGGTATGTGCTATGGTGAGCGCTGTGAATTGTGCAAGACTGTTGAATCACAGATCTGTACCTCTGAAACAAATAACGCAATATATGTTAAGAAAAAAAAAAAAGGAAGAAGAGAACAGGAGGGGAAGAATGAAGGGGGGAAATCGGAAGAGGAGACGAACCATGAGAGACGACGGACTCTGAAAAACAAACTGAGGGTTTAGAGAGGAGGGGGTGGGAGGATGGGTTAGCCTGGTGATGGGTATTAAATAGGGCACATTCTGCATGGAGCACTGGGTGTTATGCACAAACAATGAATCGTGGAACACTACCTCGAAAACTAATGATGTAATATATGGTGATTAACATAACAATAAAAAATTAAATAAAAAATAAAAATAAATACAATGCAAATCTTCATCAGTACTTCTGACTTGTGGCTACAAGGTTCTTCAGAGCAAGGTGTTCCTTCTTCTGAAGATTATCTTCTAGAATGAATAAACGCCCATCCCCACTGTCCTGGCCAAGACAACATGGGCACAAAGAATTATCATACTAGCTCTGGGCACAAAATTCTGGCTATAAAATCAGGATCTACAAGGGAACTCAGTACTCTCTAAGCATTGGTTCTTTTCCACTGTGGAGTAAAACATACCCAAGGGAGAGCGAAGAACTGGATCTAACAAGTTTGGCTAGTGTAGTATCTGAGATATAAATACAAATCACAAATATGCTGGTTTCTAGATCATAGTAGTTATCACTGTCCATCTGGTCTTATTCACAACTAAAAATTATGAAAGCCACGTTTAAGATCCATCATTTCTATCCCCCAGCCATGCCCAGAGAGGAAGCAGTCATGATATAGCTGGGTGCGGAGAGCAACCAGTTAAATTAATGCTTAATGAGCTTCTGCTGAACAGCACAAATGCACACCAGGCTCAAACCAACAGAGAGAAAAAACACATCCCTATTTCCTTGAGACCATGTTCTAAGAGGCCTTCAATGCAGAAAATTTATACAAATGCAAATCTTATCCCTGGAATGTTCTGAAATCCTATTAGATAACCTAAAATTAGGCCAGAGCTGACATGTTTACACCCCACTCATGGCCCAGGTTCCCCACTAGGTCCTGCAGAGTTTCTGTGCTTAAGGCCCCGACTTGTGGCCAAAGGTTCTCCAGACATAAGATATAAGGAAGACAAATACCAAAATGACAGATATAAACGTATTTACACTAAATGTAAATGGACTAGACAACCCAAAGGCAGACATTGACACCATGAATTTTTAAAAATGAACCAATTGTATGCTATGAGAGACCAAAGTTAAAAATAGGGTGAAGCTAAATGCATGGAAAAAGATACACCATGGAAGGAGAAACCAAAAGTGGGCAAAAGTAGCTTTACTAATACTAGATAAAATGAGACAAAATAGACTTGATGACAAAAATCAATACTAAAAACATGATAAAAGGTCCAATCTCTCAGCAAGATTTAACAATTATAAACACACAGGCATCTAACAACGCAGCTGTATAATACATGAAACTGGGCGCCTGGGTGGCTCAGTCGTTAAGCGTCTGCCTTCGGCTCAGGTCATGGTTCCAGGGTCCTGGGATCGAGCCCCACATCAGGCTCCCTGCTCGGCGGGAAGCCTGCTTCTCCTTCTCCCACTCCCCCTGTTTGTGTTCCCTCTCTCGCTTTCTCTCTCCCTCTCTCTGTCAAATAAATAAATAAAATCTTTAAAAAAAAAAATACATGAAACTGCAGAGAATATAATCTTATATGCACAACATCCTAGAGATTCCACAAAAAATAACGTTAGAGCTAATAAATGAATTCAGCAAAATTGCAAGATACAAAAGCAACACATAAAAATCAGCTGAACAACCAAAAATATGTATTAAGAAAACATTCTAGGGGTGCCTGGGTGGCTCAGCTGGGATCTGCCTTCGGCTCAGGTCATGATCCCAGGGTACTGGGATCAAACCCTGGGTTGGGCTCCCTGCTCAACAGGTAGTCTGCTCTGCTCCTCCCCCCTACTCCTGCTTGATCTCTCACACACATGCTCGCTCGCTCTCAGATAAATAAAACCTAAAGAAAGAGAGAGAGAGAGAGAAAGAAAGAAAGAGAAAAAAAAGAAGGAAAGAAGAAAGAAAACATTCCATTTACAATAGCATCAAAATTTTAAAAAGGGACTTCTGGGGAAGATGGTGGAGTAGGAGGATCCTAAGTTTACCTCATCCAGTGGATACAACTAGATAACCATCCACATCAATGTGAATAACCCAGCAAATGACCTGAAGGCTGGCAGACAGACTCTCCACAGCTAAATGTAGAGAAGAGGCCACAGAAAAGGTAGAAAGAGCAGAGAAATGGTTGAGAGCCAAATGGACCCACGGGACTGTCCTCCAGAGGGAGGTACACTATGAGCATAGAAAGGTGAAAGCAGCAGACCCCCATACAATGCACCAGCACAGGGTAGACGAATCCCCGTAACATTTAGCTTTGAAAACAAGAGGGGCCTAACTTCACAAGTTCTTACAATCAGTGGAGCTTAATACCAGGAACTTTAAAAACCAGGAAGCTCAGCTCTGAGAGCCTGAGGGCGATAGGAAACTGAGTCCTCAGCCTTCAAGAGACAGCACAACAAACAGTCCCACTGAGATACAGCATAGAAGCAACATTTTGCAATGCCTGGGGTATATAGGAAGGAGATTTGTTTAGAAATTTGAAGCATATGCTGGAGGGACAGGGATCTTTGGGAGACTTCTCCAGGAAAAAAAGAACTGGTAGGTGCCATTCCCTACACCCCCCAACTCCCCAGCACAGATATAAGGACACTTTCAGGAACCAGTGCAGCACCAACACTCTACACCTAGCTTGCTTACAGCACACCTCACTCCCATGCACACCCCCACCAAATTAGCCAGCCTAGGCAGTTTTCCCAGGCAGCAGCAGGTCCTGCAGTGAGCCAGCTCGGACTCTGCAGGAACCGTGGAGCCCCATGCCTGCATTCTCCTGGGGACTGCCCCATCCAATTCACCCTTGGCTCACCCAAAGAGGTGCCACAAGCCTGGCAGTACACAAGCAGTCCCAATATAGACCAGCACCACTTCAAAATGACTCTGACCAGGGAGAGGGTAAGATAACCACACACACCAGTCGGACAGCAGCCCAGCAGTGAGCTGGGGGTAGACATTTGGTCTGACTGCAGGCCCCACCCACAATGAAAGATCCTCAGGGGATGACACAAGGAAAGCACCCTTCAGTTCAGTGTTTCTACAGTTTTGGCAAATGCCTGATCTGACTCATCTCAAGATCAAGACAGCCCCAGACTAACCCACTAACAACAAAAGGACCAAAACTTGACCACAACAGGCAAAGAGAGCCACCGCACATGACTGGACTGAAGGCAAATGCAGTTCAGCCACAACAGTAGGGCAAACACAATACACATAGAAGACATTCCTGAAATGCCAGGTTCTGGTGAACAGGAGACATTGCACTGTAAGGCACTTCAAGACATCTTTTTCATAAGGCCATTATTTTCAGGAGCAGGAAATATAGCTTTCCTAAGACATAGAAACAGACACAGAAAGTTCAACTAAATGACAAGACAAAGGAATATGTCCCAAATGAAGGAACAGAAAAATCATGACAAGAGACCAAAACAAAACAGAGATAAGTAATATGCCTTACAGAGAATTTAAAGTAATGATCATAAAGATACTGGACTTAAAAAAATAATAATAAAAGAAAAGATACTCAGTGGACTTGAGAAAAACATGGAGGACTTCAAGGAGACCTGTAAAAAAGAGAAAACATAAAAAAGAACCAATCAGAAATGAAGAACTCAATAAATGAAATTAAAAATACACTAGAGGAAACAAACAGTAGACTAGAGGAAACAGAACAATGGATCAGTGACCTGTAGGGCACAGTAACGAACTGCAATCAGGCTGAACCGGAGAGAGAAATAATAATAAAAAATGAGAAGAGACTAAGGAAACTCAGCAAAATCATCAAGCACAGTAACATTCTCATTATAGGGATCCAAGAAGGAAAAGAAAGAGAAAACAAAACAGAAAATTTATTTTAAGTAATAACACTGAAAACTTCCTAAATCTGGTGAAGAAAACAGAAATCTACATCCAGGAGGCACAGACAGCCACCAACAAAACCACTCAAGAAGATCCACAGGCAGACACAGTAATTAAAATGGCAAAAAGTAGTGATAAAGTAAAAAATTTAATGCAGCAAAAGAAAAGGAGACAGTTACATACAAGGAAAACCCCATAGGGCTATCAGTGGATTTTTTAGGAGAAACATTGCAGGCCAGAAGAGAGTAGCATGATGTTTTTAAATGCTGAAAGAAAATACCTGCAACCAAGAACACTCTATCCTGCAAGACAGAAGACATAGTTTCCTAGACAAACAAAATATAAAGAAATTCATCACCACTAAACCAACCTTACAAGAAATGTTCAAGAGGACTCTCTCTTGAGTGGAAAGGAAAGACCATAAGTAGGAGTAAGAAAAGTAGGAAGTATAAAGGCAGTAAAATTAAATACATATATACAATGATACTGATGGTAAGGGATTCACAAAAGGATGTAAAGTATGATACCATATACATAAAAATGTTGGGGGGAGAGGAGTAAAGAATGGGTTCAAACTTAAGTAACCATCAACTTAACATATGCCTAAGATGTCATATATAAACCTAATGATAACCACAAATCAAAAACAAGTGATATGTAAAAAATAAAGAGAAAGGAATCTAAGTATATGCTAAAGAAAGCCAGCAAACCATGAAAGAAGAGAGCAAGAGAAGAACAGAGAACTACAAAAACAAGTGTAAAACAAGTAACAAAATGGCAATAAACACATACTTATCAATAATTACTTTGAATGTAAATGGACTAAGGCTTCAATCAAAAGATAAAGAGTGACAGAATGGATAAAAAAGCAACACCCATTTATATGGTTCCAACAAGAGACTCATTTCAAACCTAAAGACATATAGAGACTGAAAGGGAAGAGATGGAAAAGCATTTATCACGCAAATGAAAGTGAAAAGAAAACCAGGTTATCAACACTTATATGGCACAAAACAGACTTTAAAACAAAGACTGTAACAAGAGACGAAGAAGGACACTATATAATAACAAAGGGGACAATCCAACAATTGTAATATTTATGCCCCCAACTTGGGAGCACCCAAATACATAAAACAATAACAAACATAAACTAATCAAGAGTAATACAACAATAGTAGGGGACTTTAATGCCCCACTTACATCAATGGACAGATCATCCACAGAAAATCAACAAGGAAACAGTGGCTTTGACTGACACTCTGGACTAAATAGATTTAACAGATATATTCAGAATATTCCATCCTAAAACACATTCTTTTCAAGTACACACAGAACATTCTCCAGAACAGATCACATGACACCACAAAACAAATCTCAACAAATTCAAAAAGACTGAAGTCATACCATGCATCTTTTCTGACCACAATGCTATAAAATTAGAAATCAACCACAAGAAAAATCTGGAGAGCAAAAATATATGGAGGTTAAATAACATGCTACTAAACAACAAATGGGTCAACCAGGAAATCAAAGAGGAAATAAAAAAATACCTGCAGACAAATAAAAATGAAAATACAACAATCCAAAATCTTAGGGATGCTGCAAAAGCAGTTCTAAGAGGGAAGTTTATAGCAATACAGGCCTGCCTCAAGAAGCAAGAAAAATCTCAAATAACCTGCCCTTACATCTAGAAGAGCTAGGAAAAGAACAATAAACAAAACCCCAAACCAGCAGAAAGAAGGAAATAGTAAGATTAGAATAAATATAAATGATAAACAAAAAAAGCCACAATAGAACAATCAATGAAACCAGGAGCTGGTTCTTTGAAAAGATCAATAAAACTGATAAACTTCCAGCAAGACTCATTAAAAAACAAAGGTGTGCGGGGTGGGGGAAGGCAGAGAGAGGACTCAAATGAACAAAATCACAAATTAAAGAGGAGAAATAAACTGACACCACAGAAATACAAATGATTTTAAGAGAATATTATGAAAAACTATGTTAACAAACTGGACAACCGAAGAAATGGATAAATTCCTAGAAACATATAACTTCCAAAACTGAAGCAGGAAAAACAGAAAATTTGAACAGACTGATTACCAGCAATGAAACTGAATCAGTAATCAAAAAACCAACAAAGAGAAGTCCAGGAACAGACAGCTTCACAGGTGAATTCTACCAAATATTTAAAGACTTAATACCTATTCTTCTCAAACTATTGCAAAACACAGAAGAGGAAGGAAAACTTCCAAATTCATTCCATGAGGCCAGCATTACCCTGATATCAAAAGCAGATACCAAAAGCAGATAAAGACACCACTAAAAAAAACCCTACAGGACAATTTCTCTGGAACACAGATGCAAAAATCCTCAACAGATTAAGAGTTAAGTGTTGGAGGAGTAGGGGGGCCCTAAGTGTGTCTTGTCCCTCGAACACAGGTAGACTGTTATCAAATCATTCTGAAAACCCAATAAATTATTCAGAGGTCTGAGAAACAAAACTGCAAGTCTACATGTAGAAAAGCAACCACCTTGGGGTGCCTGGGTGGCTCAGTTGGTTAAGCATCTGCCTTTGGCTCAGGTCATGATCCCAGGATCCTGGGATCAAGCCCCCCCAACCCTGCTCAGCAGGAAGCCTATTTCTCCCCCTCTCTTTGCCCCTCCCCTCACTTGTGCTCTGTTATGTGCACGCTCATTCTCTCTCAAATAAATAAAATCTTAAAAAAAAACTAAACAACAACAAACATAATAATATTCATATCATAGAGTCCCAGAAAATGAAGAGAGAGAAAAATAGCTGAAAACTTCCCTAATCTGGGGAAGGACACAGACATCAAAATCCAAGAAGCACAGAGAACTCCCATTATATTCAACAAAAGCCAACCATCGCTAAGGTATATACTAGTCAAATTCACAAAATACACAGACAAGGAAAGAATCCTGGAAGAAACAAGGGGCAAAAAGTCCTTAACCTACAAGGGAAGACAGATCAGACTTACAGCATATCTGACCACAGAAATGTGGCAAGCCAGAGAAAAATGGCAGGAAATATTCAAAGTGCTGAATGGAAAAAATATGCAGCCAAGATTTCTTTATCCAAAAGGCTGTCATTCAGAATAGGAGAGATAAAGAGTTTCCCAGCAAAAACTACAGGAGTTCATGACCACAAAATCAGCCCTGGAAGAAATTTTAACAGGGACTCCTTGAGTGGAGAAAAACCCAAAAGCAACAAAGACTAGAAAGGACCAGAGAACATGAGCAGAAACACCAACTCTAGAGGTAACACAATGGCACTAAATTCACATCTTTCAAAAATCACTCTGAATATAAATGGATGAAATGCTCCAATCAAAAGAGATAGGATATCAGAATGGATAAAAAAGATCCATCTACATGCTGCCTCAAGAGACTCATTTTAGACAGAAAGACACCTTCACATTGAAAGTGAAGGAATGGAGAAGCATCTGTCATGCTAATGGATGTCAAAAGAAAGCCAGAGTAGCCATACTTAAATGAGAAAAACTAGGATTTAAACAAACGACTGTAACGAGAGATGAAGGACATTATATCATAATTAAGGGGTCTATCCATCCAGAAGATCTAACAATTGTAAATATTTATACCCCCAACTTGGGAGCACCCAAATATATAAATCAATTAATAACAAACATAAAGAAACTCATTGATGGGGCACCTGGGTGGTTCAGCTGGTTAAGCAACTGACTCTTTATTTCGACTCAAAGGGTCATCTCCTCAGAGTCCTGGGATCAAGCCACACATCTGGTTCTGCGCTCAGCCCGGATTCTGCTTGAGGATTTCTCTCCTCCCTCTGCCCCTCTTCCTGCTCTCTTTCTCTCTCTCTAATAAGTAAATAAAACTTAAAAAAAAAAACCACCTCATTGATAATATGATAGTAGGGGACTTTAACGTCCACTTAGAGCAATGGACAGATCACTTAAGCAGAAGATCAATAAGCAAATAAAGACTTTGAATGATGCAATGGACCAGATGGACTTAACAGAAATATTCAGAAAATTTCATCCTAAAGGAGCAGAATACACATTCTTTTCAAGTACACATGGAACACTCTCCAGAACTGATCACATACTGGGTCATAAATCAGGACTCGACCAGTACAAAAAGATCATGCAAGCATATTATCAGACCACAGTGCAATGAAACTTGAAGTCAACCACAAGGTTAAAGAACATCTCCTAAAGAACAAATGAGTTAACAGGAAATTTAAGAAGAAATTAAGAAGTCCATGGAAGCAAATGAAAATGAAAACATGACAGTCCAAAACCTTTGGGATGCAGCAAAGGCAATCTTAAGAGGGAAGTAGTTGCAATACAGGCCCACCTCAAGAAGCGAGATAAGTCTCAAACACAACCTTACCTTACACCTAACGGAGCTAGAACAAGAACATCAAATAAAGCCTAAGGCCAGGAGAAGAAAGGAAATAATAAAAATTAGAGCAGAAGTAAATGATGTAGGAACAACAAAGAAAAAACAACCCCAGTAGAACGGAGTAATGAAATTAAGAGGTGGTTCTTAAAAAGAATTAATAAAATTGATAAACCCCTGGCCAGACTTATCAAAAAGAAAAAAGACCTGAATAGATAAAATCATGAATGAAAGAAAAGAGGTCACAACCAACACCACAGAAATACAAACAACTACAAGAGAATATGATGAAAAATTATATGCCAACAAACTAGGCAACCTGGAAGAAATGGACAAATTCCTAGAACCTTACAAACTATGAAAACCGAAACAGGAAGAAATAGAAAATTTGAACAGACCCATAACCAGCAAAGAAATCGAGTCAATAATAAAAAATCTCCCAACAAACAAAAGTCCTGGGCCAGATGGCTTCCTAGGGGAATTCTACCATACATTGAAAGAAGAGTTAATACCCATTCTTCTCAAACAGTTCTAAAAAATAGAAATGGAAGGAAAACTTTCAAACTCATTCTATGAAGCCAGCATTACAATGATTCCAAAACAAGGCAAAGACCTCACTAAATAGGAGAATTACAGGTCAATATCCCTGATGAACCTGGGTGCAAAAATTCTCAATAAAATACTAGCAAATCGAATGCAACAGTACCTTAGAAGAATTATTCACCACACTCAGATGGGACTTATTCCTGGGCTGCAAGCCTGGTTCAATATTTGCAAATCAATCTATGTGATACACCACATTAATAAAAGAAAGGATAAGAACCATATGATCTTCTCAATAGATGCAGAAAAAGCATTTGACAAATTACAGCAGCCTTTCTGGATCAGAACCCTCAACAAAGTAGGTATAGATGGAACATATCTCAACATCATAAAGGCCATTTATGAAAGATCCACACTCAACCAATTGAGCTACCCTGGCGCCCCTGCAAACAACATAGCTGATAAAGGGTTAGTATCTAAAACCTATAAAAAACTTGCACCACCACATACTTACCGAAAGGATATAAAAATACAGATTCAAAGGGGTACGTGCACCCAGATGTTTACACTAACATTATCAACAATAACCAAACTATGGAGAGAGCCCAAATGTCCATCAACTGACGAATGAACAAAGAAGATGTGGTGTAATATATATGCAATGGAATATTACTAAGCCATCAAGAAAAATGAAATCTTGCCATTTGCAACAATGTGGATGGAGCTAGATTATATTATGCTAAGTGAAATAAGTCAGAGAAAGACAAATACCATATGATCACTCATATGTGGAATTTAAGGCAGAAAACAGATGAACATATGGGAAGGGGAAAAGAAAAAAGGAGAAAGGGAAACAAACCATAAGAGACTCTTAACAATAGAGAACAAACTGAGGGTTGATGGAGAGAGGAGGGTGTGGGGTAGACTAGATGGGTGATGGGTATTAAAGAGGGCACTTGTTGTGATGAGCAATGGGTGTTGTATGTAAGTGATGAATCACTGAATTCTACTCCAGAAACCAAAATAATAAATAAAAATAAAAATCGTCAACAAAATACTAGCAAATCAACCAACTATGCATTAAAAATAATCATTCACCACGATCAAGTAGGATTATTGCCAGGAGGCAAGGGTGGCTCAATATTTGCAAATCAATCAATGTGATATATCGTATCAATAAGAGAAAGGATAAAAGCCATATAATGCTTTCAACAAATGCAGAAAAAGCATTTGACAAAATACAACATCCATTCATGATAAAAACTCAACAAACCTAGAGTTAGAGGGAACATATCTCAACTTAATAAAGGCCTTATGTGAAAAACCCACAGTGAACATCATACTCAATGGGAAAAAACAGAGCTTTTCCCAGATCAGGAAAAAGACAAAGATGTCCACTCTCACCACTTTTTTCCAACATAATACTATAAGTCCTAGTCACAGCAATCAGACAACAAAATGAAATAAAAGGCATCCAAATTGGTAAGGAAGCAGTAAAACTTCCACTATTTGCAGATGATATGATACTATATATAGAGAATTGGAAGACTCCATCAAAAAACTACTAGAACTCATAAACAAATTCAGTAAAATCCCAGGATACAAAAATCAATGTGCAGAAATATGTTTCATTTATACAACTAATAATGAAACAGCAGAAAGAGAAATTTTTAAAAATCCCATTTACACTTACACCAAAATTAATAAGATATCTGAGAATTAACCTAACCCAGGAGGTGAAAGACCTGTACTCTGAAAACTATAAAACACTGATGAAAGAAATGAAGATGACACAAAGAAATGGAAAGACAGTCCATGCTCATGGATTAGAAGAATAAATATTGTTACAATGTCTATACTACCCAAAACAATGGACAGATTTAATGCAATCCCTATCCACACACCAACAGCATTTTTCACAGAACTAGAACAACCTTAAATTTACACAGGACCACAAAAGTCACCAAATAGCCAAAGCAATTTTGAAAAAGAAAAGCAAAACTGGAAGTATTATTCCAGACTTCACATTATATTACAAAGCTGTAGTAACCAAAACAGTACGGTACTGGCACAAAAACAGACACACAGATCAGTGGAACAGAACAGACAACCTAGAAGTAAACTCACAACTATATGGTCAACTAATTTTCGACAAAGCAGGAAAGAATATGCAATGGAAAAAAGACAGTCTCTTCAACAAATAATATGGGGAAAACTGGTTAGCTACATGCAAAAGAATGAAACTGGACCACTTTCTTGTACCATACACAAAAACAAACTCAAAATGGATTAAAGACCAGGACGCCTGGGTGGCTCAGTCAGTTAAGCATCTGCCTTCAGCTCAGGTCATGATCCCAGAGTCTTGGGACCGAGTCCTGCATTAGGCTCCTTGCTCAGTGGGGAGTCTGCTTCTCCCTCTGCCTGCCACTCCCCCTGTTCATGCTCTCTCTCCCTCTCTCTCTCTGACAAATCAATCAATCAATCAATCTTTAAAAAAAAAAAAAGTGGATTAAAGACCCAAATGTGAGACATGAAACCATCAAAATCCTAGATGAGAGCACAGGCAGTAATTTCTCTGACATTGGACACAGCAATAAAAGCAAAAATAAACTATTGGAACTACATTAAAATAAACAGCTTCTGTATAGCAAAGGTAACAATCAACAAAACTAAAAGGCAACCTATGGAATGGGAGAAGTTATTTGCAAAAGACATATCTGATAAAGGGTTAGTATTCCAAATATGTAAAGAACCAATACAACTCAACACCCAAAAAACAAATGATTCAATTAAGAGGTGATCAGAAGATATGAACAGACTTTTCTCTAGAGAAAACGTACAGATGGCCAACAGACACATCACTCAACATCTGGGAAAATCAAATGCAAATCAAAACTACAATGAGATATCACCTCACACCTGTCAGAATGGCTAAAATCAAAAACACAAGAAACAAGTGTTGTTAAGAATGTGGAGAAAAAAGAACCCTTGTGCACTGTTGCCGGGCATGCAAACTGGTGCAGCCAATCTGGAAAGCAATAAAGAGGCTCCTCAACAAGTTAAAAATAGAATTACCCTATGATCCAGTAATCCCACTACTGGGTATTTACCCAAAGAATAGTAAAACACTACTTTGAAAAGATATACGCACCCACCCCTACATTTATTGCAGCATTATTTTCAATAGTCAAATTATGGAAGTGACTCAAGCGTTCATCAATAGATGAATAAAGAAGATGAGATATATATTTTTTATGGCAGTATTATTCAGCCATAAAAAAAAAAAGAATGAAATCTTGCCATTTACAACAACATGGATGGATCTATAATGCTAACTAAAATATGTCAGCCAGAGAAAGACAAATAGCATATGATTTCACTCATGTGTGGAATTTAAGGAACAAAATAAATTAAGAAAGAAAAAATGAGACAAACCAAAAAACAGACTCTTAACTATAGACAACAAACTGATGGTTACCAGAGGAGAGGTGGGTGGAGGGATGGGTGAAACAGATGAAGGGGATTAAGAGTACACTTACCTTGATGAGCAGTGAGTAATGTATAGAATTGTTGAATCACTATATTGTACACCTAAAACTAATATAACACTGTATGCTAACTACACTGGATGCCAACTATACCAGAATTAAAATAAAATTTAAAACAGGAAAGAAAAATATATTTAATAATAGATTTAACCAAGAGGTGAAAGATTTGTACACTAAAAATACAAAACACTGCTGAAAGTAATTGAAGACACAAATAAATATATTTCATGTCCCTGGACTGGAAGACCTAATATTGTTAAGATGACAACATAGCCTAAAGCCATCTACAGATTTGATGTAATGTCTTTCAAAATTCCAACAGTATTTTTTGCAAAAATACAAAATCATGCCCCAAAATTAATATGGAACTGCAAAGTACCCAGAATAGCCAAAAGAATCTTGAAAAACATCAACAAAGTTGGAGGTACTTACTGAAGTCAAATGTGGTACTGGCATAAAGACTGACACACTGACTGATGACAGAATAGACAGCCCAGAAATAAACCCTTGCATATATAGTCAGTGATTTTCAACAAGGGTGTCAAGACCATTGCATGGGAAAAGGACAGTCTTTTTAACAAATGGTGCTGGGAAAACTGGATATTTGCATGCAAAAGAATTAAACTGGGCCATTACCTTACACTATCTACAAAAGTTAACTCAAATAAACAAGCTAAACAAAAGAGCTAAAACTGTAAAACTCTTGGAAGGAAATATGTAGGAAAAGCTTATGACACTGGACTTGGCAACAATTTCTTAAATATGTCACCAAAACACTGGCAACAAAGAAAAAAAATAAATAAACTAGACATGAAAATTAAAAACTAGCACACCCACCCAAAGATGGTGTCAATGAGTGAAAAGACAACTTGCAGAATGGGAGAAAATATCCACAAATCATATATTTGATGGGAGACTGATATTTAAAATATATAAAGAATTCCTAGGACTCAACAGCAAAAAGACAAACATGATTAAAAAATGTACAAAGGACTTGAACAGACCTTTCTCCAAAGATATATGAATGGCAAATAAGTATAGGAAAAGATGCTCAACATTTCTAATCATTAGGAAAATGCAAATCAAAACCAGAATGAGATACCATTTCACACCCATTAGGATGGCTATTATCAAAACCAAAAAACCAGAAAAAAGTGTTGGTAAGGACATGAAGAAATTGGAACCCCTGTACACTGCTGGGAATGCTGGTGCAGCTGCTGTGGAAAACAGTATGGCAATTCCTTAAAAAAAACCCAAAAACTAACATTGAATTACCGTATGATCCAGCAATTCCACTTCTGAGTATATACCCAAAAGAATTGAAAACAGGATCTGAAAGAGGTATCTGTACACCCATGTTCATAGTAGCATTCTACAATAATAAAAGGTGGGAACAACCCAAATGTCCATCAACAGATGAATGGACAAAGAAAATATGGTATATACATACAATTGAATATTATTCAACCTTAAAAGGAATTAAGTTTTGATACATGATACAAATGGATGACCTTGTAGACATACTAAATGAAATAAGCCAGAAACAAAAGGACATATATTGTACAACTGTACTTATATAGGTATCTGAAATAGTCAAGTTCATAGAAAGTAGAACGGTGGTTGCCAGGTGCTGGGGAAATATACGAATGTGGACATTTTGTTTAATGGGCACAGAATTTCAGTTTGGGATGATGAAAAAGTTCCGGAGATGAATAGTGGTGATGGTTGCACAACAATTTAATGTATTTAATTCTCCTAAACTCTACACTTGAAATGGTTAATATGGTAAATGTTAGGTTATTTAACATTTTCCTTAGTAAAATAAAATCAGGTAGGGTGATTCCTCCAATTTATTTTTGTTTTTAAACATTTTTAAAGCTATTCTAGTTTATTTCCCCCTTCATATAAAGTTTAAAATCAGTTTGTCTTTTATTTATACATCCTGTGGAGGTTTCTTTAAAAAAATTAAACATAGGGGACCTGGGTGGCTCAGTCGGTTGAGCGTCCAACTCTTGATTTCAGCTCAGGTCATGATCTCATGGGTCATGAGATCGAGCCCGGCAGCGGTCTCCACACTCAGCGAGGGGTCTGCTTGAGATTCTCTCTCTCCCTCTGCCCCTCCCCCCACTCGTGTGCTCCCTCTTTCTCTGAAGTAAATACAGAAATCTTAAAAAAATTTGTTTTTAATTAAACATAAATTTTCTTACGACACAGCAATAACACTGTTAGGTTTCTACCTAAAAGAAAGTAAAACATATACCCATATAAAGACTTGCACATGAGTCTTTACAGCAGCATTATTCATAACAGGCAAAAAATGAAAACAACCAATAGCTCATCATCTGGCAAATGGATAAACAAAAGGTGATATATCCATACAATGGAATACAATATACCAAAAAGAAATGAAATACTGATACATGCTACAACAGAAATGAACTCCAAAAACGGCATTTTAAGTGAAAGAAGCCACACATGAAGACTACAAATTGTATACTTTCCTTTATGTTAAATTGTCAGAAAAGGCAACTCTACCAAAGACAGAAAATAAATAAATAAATTAGTGATTAGCTAGAGTAGGGTTAGAAATGGGGATTACCTATTCAGTCATGTGGAATCTTACTGTTCTAAAACTGGATTATGGTGATGGCTGTACAACCCTGTAAATCTACTATAAATCACTGCATGATTAAAGTAGATTAATTATGTACACTATACCTCAATAAAGTTGTTTAAAATATTTTTTTGCTGAGATATCTGACTGGAATTGTGTTAAATATATAGATCAACTTGGAGAGAACTGACACCATTACTATGTTGAGTGTTCCAACCCCAGACCATAGCATGCTTCTCCATTTATTTACATTTTTTTCACTCATTTGTTTTCATTCATCAGCATTTTGTCGTTTTCAGGACATAGATCCTGTGTTTTTAGATATATATCTAAGTATTTGATTTTTTTGAAGCTACTGAAAATGATATTTTAAAATTTCACTCTCTAATCATACACTGCTAGTATACAGAGTGACTGATGTGTGTTGACTTTGTATTTTGTGACCTTGCTAATCTCACTCACTAGTCCTAATAGCATTTTCATAGATGCCTTGAATTTTCTATATAGATTATCACATCTGCAAATAAGAGACAGTTTCATTTTCCCTGCCAACTTGCATGCCTTTTATTTCTTTTTCTGTCCTTACTGAACTGGCTAAAATAAAGTTCTTAAATTATGTAGATGTAATTAATCCATATTATCCCATGACTGCTAAGAGCTGGCTAAATTTTAGTAGCAAAAACAATAAAAGTAGCTTAAACAGGTTAGTTACTTAAAACTTCACCTTTATAAAATACATTTTTCTAATATAAAAACTTCAGAAAACATAGCACTAATGGTAACTGTCACTTCTACAGTATTTTCCTATATTCTCATTTGCTCTTCATGAAAATCTAAGAGGTACGTTTCCCATGTCACCAAAGAAGGAAAATGAGTCAAGGCAGGCCAAGCAATGTGCCCACTTGGCCTCAGATAATCATGTTGGAGCAAACAGACATCAACAATCAAAGCAGCAGACTTAACAAGACCCAACTTTATCTCACCTGCTTAAGTCTCTGTCATCCAGGCACTGAGCTGACCTCTCTATAAGGTGGTGCTAGTGAAACACAAATCAAAAGCCAGAACACATCACAGAGTGAGAGGAACAACTGGGGAGTGGGGAGCCAAGTGCTCCAGGAGTGGTGCATGAGCAAGCACGTTCCGTAAAAGAATCACAGGTGATTCAGTAAGTGTGTGAGGGTGAGGTCCTAGGATCTAACATTTGGGGCAAGGTATTTTGGGCAGATTCTTTCTAATTTTTAACCTGAAGTATGTGAGTAAGATGACTGGATTCAAAGTCTGGCTCTACTATTTACCAGGCATATAATCTTGGATACATACTTCATTTCTCTTTGTCAATTTCCTCATCCAATAACTGCACCTACCTTTGACAGTTGTGAGAATAATTAGTATGTAAAGAACTCAGAATATGAGTTAGCAACACTGCCTATTTCTGTAACTAAAGTTTTATTAAAACACAGCCACACTCTCATCACATATTGTCTATGCTGCTTTGATGTTACAACAGTAGAATGATGTAGTTGTGATAAAGACCATATGGCCCCAAAAGGCATAAATATTCTCTATCTGGACCTTTACAGGAGAAATAACCCTGGCTTAGAACAATGCTGGAGCACAGGTATTCAAGAAATGTTAGCTATTATTTTAACCCAAACTCAGTTCCAGAATGGTAAGCTTGAGTATGTGCACAAAGATATAAACAAAAGCACTGACTGTGGTGGTGACAAATGTGGAAGAACAGTATCAATTAACAAGAGGCTGATTAAACAAATTATAATCCACCCATACCATGGAACACTATACAGCCATTAAAAAGAATGAAGGAGGGGCGCCTGGGTGGCTCAGTCGGTTAAGCATCTGCCTTTGGCTCAGGTCATGATCTTGGGGTCCTGGGACCCCTGCTCAGCAGGGAATCTGCTTCTCCCTCTCCCTGTGCCCCTCCCCCTGTTCATGCATACGCAAGCTCTCTCACTCACTCTCTCTCAAATAAATAAATAAAATGTTAAAAAAAAAAGAATGAAGGAAAATCTGTGTTCATATACTGTATATGCCAACATGTAAGGATCTCCAAGATCTTTAAATGAACCAACGTCATTAAGTGGAAAGGTATGATGATATATGCAATATATAACCTCATTATGTTAACAAAAGAACACAAAAAAACAGAAACTACATGTATGCACAGAAAAGGCTATACAGTACCACAGAAGCACTGAGGGAATTTCACTTTTAATGTATATAGTTCTGTACTTTTCAATTTTTAAATAAGTGGGCGTTTTATAATTTTTCTCATGACTTAAAAATATTATTTGAGGGGCACCTGGGTGGTTCAGTTGGTTTCCCCTCTGGTGGTGATCTCCGGTGGCCGGATCCAGCCAACCAGGGGCTCAGGGTTGGGTGGGGAGTAGGCTTGAGATTCTTTCTCTCTGCCCCTCGCCCCCCACTCATACACTGGTCTCTCATGTGCTCTCTCTCAAATAAATGGACAAATCTTTAAAGAAATATATTATTTTAATCTCTGAGGTTATATCCTACATGTGTACTTTTCAAAACTTTATGTCTTTACCCCTCAGGGACAAACCAGAAAATAGATTAATCTCAAATGCATTACGCTAAGTGAACTAAGCCACACTCAAAGGCCACATATTCTGGAAAAAGCAAAATGCAGGAATGGAGAACTCAGGTGTTGCCAAGAGTTGTGAATGGGGGGAGGGGTTGCCTACAAAGAGACAGCTGAAGGAATCTGGTGGGTGACAGAACTGTTCTGTATCTTGATTGTGATGGGAGTCCTATGACCATGCATTTGTCAAAACTCATAACCATACACCAAAAAGCAAACTTTACTATATGCAAGTTTAAAAATAAATCCAAATAAACACACATACAAAAAAATAAAACAACAGAAAATTTTTCTTTGAGCGACCTATCAGCACACAAACATATGTGTTAACACAGGAAATGTTTTCCACCACAATTCTGTTTGCCTCTGTCACGGAGATGATGCTGCGGAGGAAGAAGGCAGCAGGGAATCAAACATTAGCACCACATTCCTACTGAATTCCTACAAATGCAGACTTGCCGTGGTCCACATTTAAATAATAGTGATTTCTTTTCAGCTCTGTGCCTGCACATCTACACTTCACACGGAAAACCACTACGACATTCAGGGATAAGGGACAGCAGAGGTGGGACCCTTTAATGGTCCAGGCACAGAAATGCAGCCTCGGGCTACTGAACTGGAGAGGATTTTCTGGCACAATCACCAAGCTACTCCGAGTTGGTGACGGAGTGTCAAGCACACCAATCTGATATACAGCACCAGGTATCACTGCCGCTTCAATCACGAATCATTTAAGGAATAATATTAGAAAAAGGCCAAGAAATTCCCCTGGGCTCACGAAGCGGCAAAAACTGTCCAGTGTGGCACACAGCACCCTCTCTACTACTAGAAAAGAAGCACTCCAAAGTCTCCGTTGCCCACAGAAGCGCAGATCATCTAACACTGGGTTTAATAAGCAATTGCTATCTGTACTCTTCAGACATAACACTAGAGTGGACATGGTCTGGACGCCTCTCCCAGCTTAAAAAACACTACTTAAACCCCATTTCCAAATTACTCTCACCATTTTTCTCGCACCGACAACATGCTGCAAACTAAACGCACGCATTTCAGGCTTAAAATACACAATTCAGTATGGCTGTGCGGAACAGCTCTGCCCACTTAATCCCGCGCGTTAACAAAGCCCAAAACTCCTGTCCAAGAATCTGCAAAATGGTTTCGCTTGGCCAGTCTCCCTCCTTCCCTCAGAGAGGGGCACAAAGCAAGCAAAAACTGGTTCGGGTCTAATCGCACGGTACTAGTCCAGGCTGCCTGCGCCTTACTTTCCAACAATAACTACAAAACACCAATATACCCTCCCCACTGGAGCTCTGCCACGTGCCGGGGGCTAGGGATCCCGGACGCCGGCGCAGGGGCCGGGGGCGCGGGGTCGGAGGTCAGGGGCCGGAGGACTTTGGGGCAGGGAATGTGAGGGTGTCCAAGGGCGCACAGACCGGGATGCGCTGGTGCTGAGGGTTCGGAGGCACGGAAACTGGCGTGCGGGGGCTGGGGCGATCCCGGGAGGCCGCGCCGCCGGGGAGGCCGCGCCGCGGAGAACCAAGTCCTAGCCGCCCGCGAGGCCAGGGTGCGGCCCCGCTGCCGCAATGCCCGACTCGGTTCCGAGGGCCGCCCGGACCCCACAGGGGTTGCAGGGCTGGCCGGGGGCAGCAGCCTTCCTCACCTGGGTCGACGGCAGCGGCGGCTCCGGGGGTCCCACGCGGGCCCTGGGAGTTTCCTGGCTGAGTGAGTCACTCGGGCGGGCCGGGAATGCGCCAGGAAACACCCGGCCTCCTCCCCTTCCTCCCGGGGCGGGGGCTCTCCCGGCTCGGCCTCTTCCTCCCGGCGCTCCTCCCTCTGCGCTCGGGCCGCGGCCCTGGCTGCTCCCTCCTTTGCGCCGGGCACCCTCCACCGCCCCGCGGATCCTGCCGGGCAGCGCACGCCTTATGCCTATCCGCTGTAAGGAGGCGACAGAGAGGCCCTGTCCGCGCTCTCCTCTGGCCGCCTAAGGTGCTTCCTAGGGAGATCTCCGAAGGCCACCTGCCGGCTCCGGTGATCTCAGCTCTGTGTGGGACCGCTGGGGAACACTGCTCTGGGACTCCCCCGATGGGAGCCGCCCGGCCCGTGGAGGAAAAGGGGCGGGGATCCGCACACTGCTCCGGGGATACATGGGGTCAGGGCTGTGGATGGATGGGCTGCCGAAGAGGCTTGGGGTGGGGTGGGGGGAGGCACCCAGCGCGCGCCGACCGGGCTCCGCTGCCAGGTAGGAGGTGCGCACACCTGCGCTGCGCATGCCAGAGTGTGGCAGGCGGTGGGGTACTGGGTGCGGCAGCTACACACTTCGACGGGCCCCTGCAGTGATCACTTCTGTACAACCTCTTCTCCCTCTGAGCCGGGGGCAAACCCGCGTGCAGACTTGTGGGAATGGCTAACAGAAGAAAACTTAATTTGAACAAGTCCCCGAAAACAATCTTGAGAGAGGCCAATTAAGTGACAAATTACATGAAAACAGTGAATGGACTGAGCTTGTCACAAGCATGCTTAGGAGAAAAATTGCCCTAAACTCCGCACCGACCCCCACCTACCCACTTCCCCTTAACCCATTTTGGTTCTAATGGAGAATAATGATGGGCATCAAGTATTCTAATCTGGCCACTAGACTATGAAAACCACAAGAGGTTTGCTTACTCCCATCTGTCCTCTGGATAATGCAAAAAGTCACAGCAAATGGATCCTGACCAGAACAGAACCTACCAGTTGTCTAAATATTCAGAGAACATTTTTTTAGAAGTTCCTGCAAGTCCCTGACATTCCTACAAAACATGCGTTTTGAGTGACTTTCTGGTTCCCAGTCCACACATTTTCACTCAGATTACTGTTTCTCTCTGCCCAGGCCTGAGTCTCAAAGTTAGATTCCAAAGGTTTTTGTTTTGTTTTGTTTTGTTTTACACTGTAGGTGAAGTGATAGAATACAAATTCAAGGTGTATTGTGATATTTTAAAAATATTGTAATTCCTAAAACAATAAAAAATAAGAGCCATAGCTAAAAATCCACGAGAGGAAATAAAATAGAATGCTGAGATATACTCAGTCCAAAGAAGGCAGCAAAGAAACAAAAGCACATAGGATAAGCAGTAACAAATAGCAAGCTGTTAGGCTTAAATCCAACCATATTAGCAATTACATTAAATGTAAATGTAACACTCCAATTAAAGATAAATTGTCACATTGAATAAAACAAATCCCAAATATATGCCATTTTAAAGAGGCATACTTTAGGGGCACCTGGGTGGTTCAGTTGGTTAAGTGGTTAAGCGTCTGCCTTCAGCTCAGGTGGTGATCCCCAGGTCCTGGGATGGAGCCTCAGTCGGACTCCCTGCTCAGCGGGGGTCTGCTTCTCCCTCTCCATCTCCATCTGCCCCTGCCCCTGCTTGTCATGCTCTTATTCTCTCATATAAATAAATAAAATCTTTAAAAAAATAAAAGTGTTGCTTTATAAGGACACAAAGAGATTGACATTAAAAAGATGGAAAACAATATACCATTTACATAATAATCATAAGAAAGTTGGAGTGACTATACTAATATCAAATACTTCAAGACAAAGTGTCACCAGGAATAAAAAGGGACAGGGGCACCTGGGTGGTGCAGTAGGTTAAGCGTTGCACTCTTGGTTTCAGCTAAGGTCCTGTTCTCAGGGTTGTGAGATTGAGCCCCCCACCCAGGGTTCCCCCTCCAGTCCCCCCACCTTGGCTTGGCGGTGGCCCTGCATTGGGCTCTGCACTCAGTGAGCAGCTTGCTTAAAAGACTCTCCCTCTGCACCTCCCCACCTGCACTCTCTCTCTCTCAAATAAATCAATCTTTAAAAAAAAGAAAGAAAAAGGGACATTTGATAAAGATAAGCAGATCAACTCACTAAGAAAAAAAATTTTTAACTATGTATACACCAAATAAGCTGTGGAATACTTGGGAAAGTCATAATTAGAGATCCTAATCTTAGTAATTGATAGAACAGGCAGACACAAAAATAAGTAATGATACAGAAAAACTTAAAAAGCAATTAACTGGAGTGCCTAGCTGGCTCAGTTGAAAGAACATGGAACTCTTGATCTTGGGGTCATGAGTTTGAGCCCCACATTTGGGGTAGAGATTACTTAATAAATATTTTAAAAAATAAATAAAATAAATTTAAAAAATAAATAAAATAAAATAAAATAAAAAGCACTTAATCTATTTGATCTAAATAGTACCCTCATAAAACAAAATACAGAACACATTGTATCTGATAAAAGATGTTCAAAACCTTTATACTGAACCCTCAAGGTATTACTGGGAAGAATTAAAGTTTTCAGATACGTACATAACATTCACAAAACATACCATATGCTAGGAAGTAAAACAGATCTCAATAGATTTCAAAGGGTTGAAATCATATAGTACCTTCTCTGACCACCATGGAATTAAACTAGAAAGCAATAATAAAAGCATAACTTTGTAAATGATCAAATATTAGAAAATAAAATATGCACCTGTAAATAACCCTTTGATCAAAGAAGAAATCACAATGGAAAATTTTAAATATGTTGAATTAATAATTTAAAAAAATCAAAATTTGCAAGATGCAGCTAAATGAATGCTCAGAGGGAAAGTTTATATATGAAATGCATATATTATAAAACAAGAAAGGTTGAAAATCAATTATCTAAACTTCTACCTCAAAAACGTTAGGAAAAAAAAGCAAATGAAATCCAAAGAAAATAAGAGTGAAAGAATAAATAAAGTTAAGGGCAGAGATCAATGAACTAGAAAACAGATGACCTAACAAAAAAGCTGCCCTTTAAAAAAAGTTATAGAGGGGAGCTTGGCTACCTCAGTCAGTGGAGTGTGCAACTCTTTTTTTTTTTTTTTTTTTTAAAGATTTTATTTATTTATTTGAGAGAGAGAGAATGAGAGACAGAGAGCATGAGAGGGAGGAGGGTCAGAGGGAGAAGCAGACTCCCTGTCGAGCAGGGAGCCCAATGCGGGACTCGATCCCAGAACTCCAGGATCATGACCTGAGCCGAAGGCAGTCGCTTAACCAACTGAGCCACCCAGGTGCCCCGGAGTGTGCAACTCTTAATCGTCTGGTCACAGGTTCAAGCCCCACATTGGGCATAGAGCTTACTCTAAAAAAAAATTAATAGAGTTGTTATAGCCTAGCAAAATTGATTTTAGAAAAACATAAATTACCAACTTAAAAAATAAAAAGGGAGACACCAATGGTTTCTTATCAAATAAAAGGATGTTAAAGAATTGTATGAAAAACTTCATGGCAATAAATTTAACAATTCAGAAGAAACATAAATTTCTTGGAAACATGACTTTCCAAAACTGACAAAAGGAAAAAAAAGAAAGAAAATCTGAATAGTTCCATATTGGTAGAAGAAAATAACTGAATCTGTAATATAAAACCTTCCCTCAAAGAAAATTTCCAAGTCTATTTAGCTTCACTGGTGAATTCTACAAAACATTCAAGGAAGAAATAATACCAGTTCTATAAAACCACAGTAATTAAAAGTGTGGTCTGGCATAAGGATGTACAAATAGATTAGTGAAAAAGAGTAGTGAGAAATAAGCCCTGCTACAGACTGAATATTGTGTCCCCCCAAATTCATATTTTTTTAAATTTTTAAGTAACTTCTACACCCAATGTGGGGTTTGAACTCAAAATGCTGAGATCAAGAGTTGCATGTTCTACCAACTGAGCCAGCCAGATGCCCCTCAAAATTCATATGCTGAAACTTATGTTGGTTTTGGAGGTGGGGCCTTTGAAAAGTGATTAGGTCATGAGGGTGGAGCCTTCATGAATGGGATTCATGTCCTTAGAAAAGAGATCCCAAAGAGTTCCTTCATCTCTTCCACTATGTGGGATTACAGGTCTATGAGCCAGGAAGTAGGCTATTACCAGACACCATATCTGCCAGCCCCTTGATCTTGGGCTTTCCAGGCTTCAGAACTTTGTGAAATAAAATTCTGTTGTTTATAAGCCACCCAGTCTACGTATTCTGTTATAGCAGCCCAAATGGACTAAGACAAGCCTTCCTGCATGGTCAGTTGATACTCCATAAAGGTGCCAAAGTAATTCAATGAAAGGAGAAATAGAAAGGAGTCTTTTTAAAAAATGGTGCTAAATAACTGCATAACCATGTGGAAAAAACCTGACACTTCTCCTTGCACACACCATCTATAAAAATTAACTCAATATGGATCATGACCTAAATGTGAAACCCCAAGATACAAAGCTTCCAAAAGAAAACATAAAAGAATAATTTCATAATCTGAGAGTAGATGTAGCAAAAACTTCTTAAAACAGAAAAAGTACTAACCTCTTCAGTCAATATTTTTTTATTTTATTTTTTTTAAAGATTATATTTATTTATTTATTTGAGAGAAAGAGAGACAGAGAAACAGCATGAGAGGGGAGAGGGTCAGAGGGAGAAGCAGGCTCCCCGCTGAGCCAGGAGCCCGATGTGGGACACGATCCCAGGACTCCAGGATCATGACCTGAGCCGAAGGCAGTCACTTAACCAACTGAGCCACCCAGGCACCCATTATTTTTTTTTGAAATGATAAATTGATTTGATCAAAATTGTAAAACTTCTCATCAAAAGACAGTGTTAGTCAAGAAATGGGCAGAAGACATGAACAGACGCTTCTCCAAAGAAGACATACAAATGGCTAACAGACACATGAAAAAATGTTCATCATCATTAGCCATCAGGGAAATTCAAATCAAAACCACATTGAGATATCACCTTACACCAGTTAGAATGGCAAAAATTGACAAGACAGGAAACAACAAATGTTGGAGAGATTGTGGAGAAAGGGGAACCCTCTTACGCTGTTGGTGGGAATGCAAGTTGGTACAGCCATTTTGGAAAACAGTGTGGTGGTTCTACAAGAAATTAAAAATAGAGCTACCCTATGACTCAGCAATTGCACTACTGGGTATTTACCCCAAAGACACAGATGTAGTGAAAAGAAGGGCCATATGCACCCCAATGTTCATAGCAGCAATGTCCACAATAGCCAAGCTGTGGAAAGAGCCAAGATGCCCTTCAACAGATGAGTGGATAAAGAAGATGCGGTCCATATATACAATGGAATTTTACTCAGCCATCAAAAAGGATGAATACCCAACTTTTGCATCAACATAGATGGGACTGGAGGAGATTATGCTAAGTGAAATAAGTCAAGCAGAGAAAGTCAATTATCATATGGTTTCACTTATTTGTGGAACATAAGGAATAGCATGGGGGACATTAGGAGAAGGAAGGGAAAAATGAAGGGGGGGAAATCGGAGCGGGAGACAAACCATAAGAGACTATGGACCTGAGAAACAAACAGGGTTTTAGAGGGGACGGGGGGGTGGGGGGATGGGTTAGCCCGGTGATGGGTATTAAGGAGGGCACGTATTGCATGGAGCACTGGGTGTTATATGCAAACAATGAGTCATGGAACACTACATCAAAAACTAATGATGTACTGTATGGTGATTAATATAATATAATAAAATAAAATTTTTTAAAAAAGCTCTAATACAAACCTGTAATCATCAAAACAGACAAAATGTGCGCAAAAACAGACACATAGATCAATGGAACAGAATAGAGAACCCAGAAATGGACCCTCAACGCTATTGTCAACTAATCTTCAACAAAGCAGGAAAGAATATCCAATGGAAAAAAGACAGTCTCTTCAACAAATGGTGTTGGGAAAATAGGACAGCCTCATGGGAAAATAGGACAGCCACATGAGGAAGAATGAAACTGGACCATTTTCTTCCACCATACACAATAATAGACTCAAAAGATGAAAAACCTAAATGTGAGACAGGAATCCATCAAAATCCTAGAAGAGAACACAGGCAGCAACCTCTTTGACCTCGGCTGCAGCAACTTCTTGCTAGACAGGTCTCTAAAATTTACCGCTACACAAAGACTTGTACATGAACATTCTTATGACCTTTATTCATAATAGCAAAAACTAGATACAACTCAAAGTGCATAACTAGGAAAAATGGATAAACAAATTGTGCTATATTCAGACAATGGAGTATTTCTAATTAATAAAAAGGAAAGGATGACTGATCCAAGTTTTATCACAAAATGGATGAATCTCAAAATTATTACATAATTTACCATGTAGAAAAGATAATATATTGTTGGTGTGAGCAAGGTGGCAGAGTAGGAAACCTTAGGCCCTTGTTCTCCCACAGAAACACCAAGTAAACACCATATTGACCAAAGTAGCTTTGCGAGTATTCTATAAACCAGTTAAGAACCCACAGCAACATGGGGCACCTGGGTGGCTCCACAGGTTAAGTGTCTGACTCTTAATCTCAGTTCAGGCCTTGATCTCAGGGTCGTGAGTAAATTCAAGTCCCTTTTGGGCTCCACACTGAATATGGAGCCTACTTTAAAAAGGGGTGGGTCGCCTGGGTGGGCCAGTCAGTTAAGCATCTGAATCTTGATTTCTGCCCAGGTAATGATCTCAGGGTCATGAGATCCAGCCCCACCGTGGGCTCTACACTGGGCTCAGAGTCTGCTTAACATTCTCTCTCTCTCCCTCTCCTTCTGGCCCTTCCCCCACTATCTCTCTGCACTCTTTCTCTCTCTAAAAAAACAATAAAGAATCTGTAGCAACAAACAAATACACAATCAAGAAAAAGTTGCACTCAAAACATTCCAAACAAAAATTTCATGGCATTTTTGATCACCCTTGCCTACTCCCTCCCTGGCATAGATTTAGGAGGAAGCCGCTCAATTTCTGGTCCCTCCCTTTGGGTGAAAGGGAAAAAGTGGGAGTTGTCTGCAACTGGTTCTGACTTGTCTGGGGGTTATGGGGGGACTGGTTTTTGTCTTGCCTGGTTCATAGTGGTGACAGGAAAGGTGGATTAGTTTGGATATCAGGTTGGAGGCTGATGAAAGCAGTGGTGGATGCCAGAGCATGGTGGAGAGCTGCAGGGTATTTCAGACTTATGGGTACCTGGGGACATGAGATTAATTATGGGCAGAGGAATACAACAGAACATCTAGGGCCCTGAGAAGAAGCAGGATGAGACTTTTAGGGAAATAAGACTTTTAAAAAGCAAGTATGTAATGGTGAGCACTGTGAATTGTGCAAGACTGTTGAATCACAGATCTGTACCTCTGAAACAAATAATGCAATATATGTTAAGAAAATAAAAGAAGAAGAAGATAGTAGGAGGGGAAGAATGAAGGGGGGGAAATTGGAGGGGGAGCTGAACCATGAGAGACGATGGACTCTGAAAAACAAACTGAGGGTTCTAGAGGGGAGGGGGTGGGAGCATGGGTTAGCCTGGGTGATGGATATTAAAGAGGGCACATTCTGCACGGAGCAGTGGGTGTTATGCACAAACAATGAATCATGGAACACTACATCAAAAACTAATGATGTTATGTATGGTGATTAACATAACAATAAAAATTTAAAAAAAAGAAATTTAAAAAAAAGTAGCTATGTATACAGGGAATTAGAAAAAAAAAAAAAAGCATACACACAGGCCCAAGAACGATACATGACCAAAAAAAAAAAAAGACCTTAAGCATTCACTCTGCAATGATTAGTGAATGTCTTCCCCTGCATGGAATCAGTCTGCAAAGACTGGAAGAGGTACCTGTTTTTTTTTCAAATGTCCAGTTTTCAACAGAATATCACAAGGCATACAAAGAAGCAGGGAAAACATGACCCATTCAAAGGAACAAAATAGATCTCCAGAAACTCACCCTAAAGAACCAGATTTCAGACTTACTTGACAAAGACTTTGAAACAACTGCCTTAAATATATTCAGTTAGCTAAATTAGAACACATATAGAGAAATAAAGGAAATCAGGAAAACAAAATATGAACATATTTTGATATGTTGATATATGAACAAAATGAGAATATCAACAAAGATAGAAATTCTAGAAATCCAGTTTCTGGTCTAGCATATCTGGAGCATGAAAGTTGTCACTCTGTCCTAACAAGTAAAAAGCTAAAGGAACTGAAAATCAACAACTCTTCTGAGATCCACTAAAGAAGTAAGGTCACAGGGCAAACTGCTAACTTATAAATCAGAGAGATAAGACAGGTGGATACAAAGAATCAGAACTTACCATAGAGAAACCCATGAGCAGAAGCCTCTGGAGGAACCAGTATCAGGGTAGGGAAACCTAAGCTGAAACCTATGAATTGCTGGATGCTCAGTGTAAACAAGCCTAAGATGGAAAAACCCCAGGAGGGACCCTGTCTTAGAGGGTGTGCCCACTATTTTGTGATTTTTATCTCCCGAAGCCTTACCAGGTTCTCACAGTAAAGAATGGAGAAAAATCGCCTTGTGCTTCCAGCAGGGAGAGGGAAAAAAGAACCATTTTGAAATATGCCAGAGCATCATGTTCTTAACAAAGTCTGCCCTTAGAAGAACTATTTCAACAAACCCTAACTCATCTGGGTTTTATCAAAGCATAACCAACCTGCATGAAGGGAAATACTCAATGCCAGCCTCTCTAGCCATCCTGTCCTGCCTAAAGGAGGGGGAAAACTGAGAAACACTTGTGAAGTTCACAGCCCAAGGGCACTGCCTCACTAGAAAACTGAGAACTAATCATAATTTTATGAACTATGGAATGTTTACCCTCCCCCTACATCTTAATGCCATACCGATAAAGGTCTATTTACCACAGATCCTCTTACCCAGTAAGATAGAGAAACTGAAGGGCTCCATAAAAGTCTGCTTTTTCTCCTTTTCCTGCTTCAATTCTTGCTAGGACCTGTACCTCCACCCAACTTGACATATGCCTTGTAATGCAAATAGCATACGTCTTGGACAAGGAGTTAATGATTTCTCTAGAACAGATAACATCTAAGGAAGGACCAGATGAGAATGACCAGATAAAGTGATCATATGTGTATTCCAGATCACCAGAGCTCGACATCTCATCGCCAAGACCCCTGGCTCCAAAGAATAACACCTGGGCCCTCATCTTTGTTCTAACCGATTCCTGGATGCCTGAGAGGACATGGACACCAGACCACTGTCCTCAGTAAAAACCCTTCCAAAGACGAGACTCTCTCCTTTCCTTTCTGAGTCTCCCAGACACTCTGTCTGTATCTGCACTCCCTCTACATCTTCAATAAACTCTGCTTTCACCTCTTGCTGGCTCTGTTTGATTTCCATAAGCGCAGCCCTCCTGGCTGGTCCTGCAAGACTCCCTCTGGGTCCCTGGAGCCAGCCTGCCAGCAACGCCAGTAGCATCATATATGTGTTTCAACAAAAATTACAAGCATACTCACAGGCAAAAAACACAGTTTAAAGAGATAGAGCAAGCAAAAGAACCAGACTCAGATATGGCAGGAATGTTGGAATTATCAGAATAGGATTTTTAAAAATGATTATTAATATGTTAAGGACATATTGTTCAAGTATTCTCTTTCCTTATTTGGTCAAAAATCATTTGACCATTTATATGAGGGTTTCTTTATGAGCTTTCTATTCTATTTCATTGGTCTATATGTCTGTCTTTATGCCAGTACTACATTGTTATGATACTGTATATTATGATCTCTATAGCTTTGTAGTAAGTTTTTTTTTTATCAATCCAACCTAAAAGACATATACAGAACACTAATCAACAAGAGCAGAATACACATTTTTCTTAAGTGCATAGGGAACATTCTCCAGAATAGACCATATGTTAGGCTACAAAACAAGTCTTCAGAAATTTTTAAAAATTGCAATCATACAAAACATCTTTTTTGATTATGATGAAACTAGAAATCAACAGCAGAAGGAGCTCTCTGCTCCTCCCTGTTCAACACATAGTGGCATCTTCTGATGCAGTGCCAGCCATGTCCCTGACACATTATGGTGAAGGTTGGAGTAAACTGATCTGGCCGTATTGGACACCTGTTCACCAGGGCTGCTTTTAAGTCTGGCAAAGTGGATATATTGTCACCATTGATGATCCCTTCATTGACCTCAACTACATGGTCTTCATGTTCCAGTATGACTCCACCCACTGCAAATTCAATAGCATGGTCAAGACTGAGAATAGGAAACTTATTGTCAAGGAAAGCCCATCTCCATCTTCCAGGAGTGAGATCCTGCCAATGTCAGATGGGGTGATGCTGGTGCTGACTATGTGGTGGAGTCCACTGGGGTCTTCATCACCATGGAGAAGGCTGGGGCCCACTTGAAGGGTAGGGCCAAAAGGGTCATCATCTCTGCCCCTTCTGCTGATGTCCCCATGTTTGTGATGGGTGTGAACCATAAGTATGACAACTTCCTCAAGATTGTCCACAATGCCTCCTGCACCACCAACTATTTGGCCCTTCTGGCCAAGGTCATTCATGACAACTTTGGTATCATGGAGGGACTCATGACCACAGTCCATGCCATCACTACCACCCAGAAGACCATGGATGGACCCTCTGGGAAGCTGTGGCATGATGTCTGAGGGCCTGTGCAGAAAATCATCCCTGCTTCTACTGGCACTGCCAAGGCTATAGGCAAGGTCATTCCTGAACTGAATGGGAAGCTTAATGGCATGGCCTTCTGTGTCCCCACTCCCAATATGTCAGTAATGGATCTGACCTGCTACCTGGAAAAAGCTGTCAAATATGACATCAAGAAGGTGGTGAAGCAAGCATCAAGGGCATCCTGGGCTACGCTGAAGACCAGGGTGTCTCCTGCGACTTCAACACTTTCAATGCCTGGGCTGGCATTGCTCTCAGTGACCACTGTGTCAAGCTCATTTCCTGGTATGACAATGAATTTGGCTACAGCAAATGGGTGGTAGGCCTTATGGTCCACATGGCCTCTAAGGAGTAAGAGCCCCCTGGACCACCTGCCCTACCGAGAGCAAGAGGAAGAGAGAGACCCTCAGCTGCTGGGAGTCCTGGCCCAAACTCATCCCCCAACACATTGAGAATCTCCCGAGCCCTACACAGTTTCCATCTCAGACCCCTTGAAGAAGGGGAGGGGTTTGGGGAACCCTACCTTGTCATGTACCATCAATATAAAGTATACTGTACCGAGCCCTCCCCCTGAAAAAAAATAGCAGAAAGAAAATGGAAAAATCCACAAATATATGAAAATAAAAAATACACTCAAATACCAATGAGTTAAAGAAGAAATCAGAAGAGAAATTAGAGGGGCACTTGGGTGGTACAGTTGGTTGGGCATCCAACTCTTGGTTTCAGCTCAGGTCATGAAATCAGTCTGTTTGAGATTCTCTCTCCCTTTCCCTCTGTCCCTCCCACTCGTACTCTCTCTCTCTCTAAAATAAATAAATGGATCTTCTTAAAAAAGAGAAATTAGAAAATATCTTGAAACAAATGAAAATGAAAACACATCATACCAAAACTTATAAGATGCAGTTCCCATTTCAGGAGTAGAATCTAGCGATCCATCACCCACATATAACACCCAGTGCTCACCCCAAAATATGCCCTCCTTAAAACCCAGCACCCATTTACCCATTCCCCCACCCACCTCCCTTCCAGCAACCCAGTTTGTCCTCTTAAACAAGAGTCTCCTATGATTTGCCTCCTTCTCTGTTTTTATCTTATTTTACTTTTCCTTCCCTTCCCCTATGTTCATCTGTTTTGTTTCTTAAATTCCACATATGAGTGAAATCATCTGATATCAGTCTTTCTCTGACTGATGTATTTCACTTAGCATAATACGCTCTAGTTCCATCCACATTATTTCAACTGGCAAGATTTCATTCTTTTGATGGCTAAGTAATATTCAGTTTATATATATACCACATCTAGTCATCTGTCAATGGACATCTGGGCTCTTTCCATATTTTGGCTATTGTGGACATTGCGGCTGTAAACATTGGGGTGCATGTGCCCCTTTGAATCACTATATTTGTACCCTTTGGATAAATACCTAGTAGTGCAATTGCTGGGTCATAGGGTAGCTCAATTTTTAATGTTATGAGGAACCTCCATACTGTTTTCCAGAGTGGCTGCACCAGTTTCATCCCACCAACAGTATAAGGGGATTCCCCTTTCTCCACATTCTCGCCAATGTCTGTTCTTTCCTGAGTTTTTGATTTTAGCCATTCTGACTGGTGTGAGGTGGTATCTCATTGTGATTTTGATTTGTATTTCCCTGATGCTGAGTGATGTTGAACATTCTTCATGTGTCTGTTAGCCATTTGTATGTCTTCTTTGGAGAAATGTGTTTTCATATCTTCTGCCCATTTCTTGACTGGATTTTTTTGTTTTTTTGTTTTTGTTGAGGTTGATAAGTTCTTTATATATTTTGGATACTAGCCCTTTTTCCGACAAGACATTTGCAAATATATTCTCACATTCCATAGGTTGCCTTTTAGTTTTGTTGGCTGTTTCCTTTGCTGTGCAAAAGCTTTTTATTTTGATGAAGTCCCATTCATTTTTGCTTTTGTTTCTCCTGCCTTTGGAGATATGTCTAGAAAGAAGTTACTGTAGCCAAGGTCAGAGAGGTTACTGCCTGTGTTCTCCTCAAGAATTTTGATGGATTCCTGTCTCACATTTAGGTTTTTCATCTTTTGAGTCTATTTTTGTGTGTGGTATAAGAAAGTGGTCCAGTTTCATTTTTCTGCCTGTGGCTGTCCAATTTTCCCAACACCATTTGTTTAAGAAACTCTTTTTTTTTCCATTGGATATTCTTTCTTGCTTTGTCAAAGATTAGTTGACCATATAGTTGAGCTTCGATTTCTGGGTTCTCTATTCTGTTCCATTGATCTATGTGTCAGTTTTTATGCCAGTATTAGACAGTCTTGATGACTACAGCTTTGTAATACAGCTTGAAGTCCAGAATTTTGATGCCTCCAGCTTTGGTTTTCTTTTTCAACATTCCTTTGGCTATTTGGAGTCTTTTCTGGTTCCATACAAATTTTAGGATTGTTTGTTCCAGCTCTGTGAAAAATGCTGGTGGTATTTTGATAGGGATTGCATTAAATGTATAGATTGCTTTGGGTAGTATAGACATTTTAACAATGTTTGTTCTTCCAATCCATGATCATGGAATTTTTTTTTACCATTTATTTGTGTATTCCTCCATTTCTTTCATAAGTGTTCTATAGTTTTTAGAGTATGGATCCTTTACCTCTTTAGTTAGGTTTATTCCTAGATATTGTTTTTGGTGTAATTTCAAATGGGATCGATTCCTTGATTTCTCTTTCTGATGCTTCATTGTTGATGTATAGAAATGCAACAGACTTCTGTGTGTTGATTTTATATCCTGCCACTTTGCTGAATTCCTGTATTGGTTCTAGCAATTTTGGGGTGGAGCCTTCTGGGTTTTCTACATAGAGTATCATGTCATCTGCAAAGAGTGAAAGTCTGACTTCTTTGCTGATTGGATGCCTTTTGTTTCTTTTTGTTGTCTGATTGCTGAGGCTAGGACTTCCAGTACTATGTTGAACACCAGTGGTGAGAGTAGACATACCTGTCGTGTTCCTGACCTTAGGGGAAAAGCTCTCAGTTTTTCCCCCTTGAGGATGATATTCACTGTGGATTTTTTTATATGGCTTTTATGGTATTGAGGTATGTTCCTTCTACCCCTACACAACAGAGGGTTTTTATTAATAACAGATGCTGTATTTTGTCAAATGTTTTTTCTGCATGTTTCTTGTCCTTTCTTTTATTAATGTGGTGTATCACATTGATTTGTGAATGTTGAACCTCCCTTGCAGCATAGGAATAAATCCCACTTGGTCGTGGAGAATAATCTTTTTAATGTACTGTTGGATGTTATTAGCTAGTATCTTGGTGAGAATTTTTGTATCCATCTTCATCAGAGATTTGGTTTATAATTCTCGTTTTTGGTGAGGCTCTTTGGTTTGGGGATCAAGGTAATGCTGGCTTCATAGAATGAGTTTGGAAGTTTTCCTTCCATTTCTATTTTTTGAAAGAGTTTCACAAGAATAGGTATTAATTCTTCTTTAAATGTTCATTATAATTCTGCTGGGAAGCCATCTGTCCCTGGATTCTTGTTTGTTGGGAGATTTTTGAGTACTTATTCAATTTCTTTGCTTATCATGGGTCTGTTCAGGTTTTCTATTTCTTCCTGTGTCAGTTTTGGTAATTTATATGTTTCTAGGAATGCATCCATTTCTTCCAGATTACCTAATTTGTTGCCAATATAATTGCTCATAGTATTCTCTTATAATTGTTTGTGTTTCTTTGGTTTTGGCTCTGATCTCTCGTTTTTCATTCATGATTTTATTGATTTGGGTACTTTCTCTTTTCTTTTTGATAAGTCTGGCTAGGGGTTTATCAGTCTCATTAATTCTTTCAAAGAACGATCTCCTACTTTCAGTGATCTGTTCCATTGTTGTTGTTGTTGTTTTTATTTCCATGTCATTGGTTTCTGGTCTAATCTTTATTATTTCCCTTCTCCTGCTGGATTTTGGCTTTATTTGTTATTCTTTTTCCACCTCCTTTAGATGTAAGGTTAGACTGTGTATTTGAGATATTTCTTGTTTTTTGGGAAAGGCCTATATTGTTATGTACTTCCCTCTTATGGACCACCATTGCTGCACCCCAAATGTTCTGAACTGTCATGTTTTCATTTTCATTTATTTTTTAAATTCTTCTTTAATTTCCTGGTTGACCCATTCATTCCTTAGTAGGATGCTCTTTAACCTCCATGTATTTGTGTTCCTTACAAATTTTCTCTTGTAATTGAGTTCAAGTTCTAAAGTGTTGTAGTTTAAATATGCATGGAATAATTGCAATCTTTTGGTACTGGCGAAGACCTGATTTGTGGCCCAATATGTTATCTATTCTGGAGGATATTCCATGTGCACTTGAGAAGAATGTGTATTCTGTTGCTTTAGGATGAAATGCTCTAAATATGACCGTTACCTCCATCTGGTCCATTGTGTTATTCAAAGCCCTTCTTTCCTTGTTGATCTTCTGCTTAGATGATCTGTCCATTGCTGTGAGTGAGCTGTTAAATTTCCCTATGATTGTATTATTATCAATGTGTTTCTTTAATTTGGTTATGGTTTATATAATTGGCTGCTCCCAATTTAGGAACATAAATATTGACAATTGTTAGATCTTCTTGTTGGATAGACCCCTTTATTATGATATAGTGACCTTCTTCATCTCTTATTACAGTCTTTGGTTTAAAATCTAATTTATAGGAGATAAGGATTGCTATTCCAGCTTCTTTTGATGTCCATTAGCATGATAAATAGTTCTCCACCCCCTCTCTTTCAATCTGGAGGTGTCTTTGGGTCTAAAATAAGTCTCTTCTAGACAGCATATTTATGGGCCTTTTTAAAAATCCATTCTGATACCTTTACCTTTTGATCGGAGCATTTAGCCCATTTATATTCAGAGTAATTATTGAAAGATATGAATTTAGGGCTGTTGTATTTCCTGTAAAGTCACTGTTCCTGTAGATTGTCTCTGTTCCTTTCTGGTCTATGTTTCTTTTGGGCTCTCTCTTCACTCAAAGGACTCCCTTTACTATTTCTTGCAGGGCTGGTTTAGTGTTCACAAATTCCTTTGGTTTTTGTTTCTCCTGGAAACACTTTCTCTCTGCTTCTATTCTGAAAGGTAGCCTTGCTGGGTAAAGTATTCTTGGCAGCATATTTTTCTCATTTAGCACACTGAATATATCATTCCAGTCCTTTCTGGCCTGCCAGGTCTCTGTGGACAGGTCTGCCACCAGCCCTATGTGTCTATCCTTGTAGGTTAAGGACCTCTTGACCCCAGCTTCCTTCAGGATTTTCTCTTTATCTCTGAAACTTGCAAGCTTCACTATTATATGTCGAGGGGTTGACCTATTTTTATTGATTTTGAGGGGTGGGTGTTCTCTGTGCTTCCTGGATTTGAACGCTTGTTTCCTTCCCCAGATTAGGGAAGTTCTCATCTATAATTTCTTCAAATAAACCTTCTGCCCCCATCTCTCTTCATTTTCTGGGACTCCTATTATCTGGATATTATTTTGCTTTATGGAATCACTGATTTCTTGAAGTCTCCCTTTGTGATCCAGTAGTTGTTTTTCTCTCTTCTTTTCAGTTTTTTATTTTCCATCATTTTATCTTCTATATCACTGACTCTCTCTACTGTATCTCAGTAATATCAGTTTTAATTTCAGCCTGATTAGATTTTACTTCTTTTCTTTCTATAGTAAGGGATTCTCTAGTGTCTTCTATGTTTTTTTCAAGCCCAGTTAGTATCTTTATAATCATTGTTTTAAATTCCAGTTCAGACATCTTACTTATATCCATTTGATTAAATCCCTGGCAGAGAGTACTACCTCCTATTCTTTCTTTTTCAGTGATCATATGTGGAATGTAGGAAACAAAATAGATAAACACAGGGAAAGGGAAGGAAAAATAAAATAAGATGAAACAGAGAGGGTAACAATCCATAATAGACTCTTAACTATAGGGAACATACTGAGGGTTGCTGGAGGGGAGATGGGTGTGGGGATGGAGTAACTGGGTGATGGGCATTAAGGTGGGCACTTGAAGTAATGAGCACTGGGTGTTATATGCACCTGATGAATCACTAAATTATACCTCTGAAACTAATAATACAGTGTACGTTAATTAAATTAAATGAATTTAAATAAAAAAAACTAAAAACAAGCTGAATTGAAGAATGGGCAAAGGACTTGAATAAATATTCTCCAAAGAAAATATGCAAATACCTAATAAGCACAGGAAAAGATGCTCAACATCACTAATCATTAGGGAAATGCAAATCAAAACAACAATGAAATTATACCTCCACCCCATTAGGATGTCTGCTAGGAACAAAATAACAACCCTCCCTCCCCCCAGGGGGAAAAAAAAAAAAACAAAACAGAAAGTAACCACTGTTGTTGGGATGTGGAAAAATTTGAATCCTTGTGCATCACAGGTGGGAATGTAAAATGGTGCAGATGCTATAAAAACAGTATGCTGGCTCCTCAAAAAATGAACCATAGAATCACCATATGATCTAGCAATTTCACTTCTGGGTATATATGCAAATCAATTGAAAACAGGGTCTCAAAGGGATATTTGTACAACCATGTTTGTATTAGCTTTATTCACTATGGTAAAAAGGTGGAAATAACCCAACTATGCATTGACAGATGAATGGATAAACAAAATGTGGTATATACATACCATCAAATAATATTCGGTCTTAAAAAGAAATGAAATTCTGACACATACTATGTGGATGAAGGCTGATCATAATTTTTTTTTTAAATGTATTTTTTTTTATTTTATTAGGTTATGTTAGTCACCATACAATACACATTAGTTTTTGATGTAGTGATCCATGATCCATTGTTTTCGTATAACACCCAGTGCTCCATGCAGTACGTGCCCTCCTTAATACCCATCACCGGGCTAACCAATTCCCCTTCCCCCCTCCCCTCTAAAACCCTGTTTGTTTCTCAGGTCCATAGTCTCTCATGGTTCATCTCTCCCTCCAATTCCCCTCCCCCATTTTTCCCTTCCTTCTCCTAATGTTCTCCATGTTATTCCTTATGTTCCACAAATAAGTGAAACCATATGGTAATTGACTTTCTCTGCTTGACTTATTTCACTTAGCATAATCTCCTCCAGTCCCATCCATGTGGATGTAAAAGTTGGGTATTCATCTTTTCTGATGGCTGAGTAAAATTCCATTGTATATATGGACCACATCTTCTTTATCCATTCATCTGTTGAAGAGCATCTCAGCTCTTTCCAGAGTTTGGCTATTGCGGACATTGCCGCTATGAACATTGGGGTGCATATGGCTCTTCTTTTCACTACGTCTGTGTCTTTGGGGTAAATACCCAGTAGTGCAATTGCTGGGTCATAGGGTAGCTCTATTTTTAAATTTTTGAAGAACCTCCACACTGTTTTCCAAAGTGGCTGTCCCAACTTGCATTCCCACCAACAGTGTAAGAGGGTTCCCCTTTCTCCACAACATCTCCAACATTTGTTGTTTCTTTCCCTGTCCATTTTTGCCATTCTAACTGGTGTAAGGTGCTATCTCAAGTGTGGTTTTGATTTCCCTGATGGCTAATGATGATGAACATTTTTTCATGTGTCTGTTAGCCATTTGTATGTCTTCTTCAGAGAAGTGTCTTTTCATCTCTTCTGCCCAATTTTGACTTGATTATTTGTTTTTTGTGTGTTGAGTGTGAGAAGTTCTTTACAGATTTTGGATACCAGCCCTTTATCTGTAGTGTCATTTGCAAATATCTTCTCTCATTCTGTGGGTTGCTTCTTTGTTTTGTTGACTGTTTCCTTTGCTATGCAGAAGCTTTTTATCTTGATGACGTCCCAAAAGTTCATTTTTGCTTTTGTTTCACTAGCTTTTGGAGATGTATCTTGAAAGAAGTTGCTGTGGGCGATTTCACAGAGGTTAATGCCTATGTTCTCTCCAATTTTCCCAGCACAATTTATTGAAGAGACTGTCTTTTTTCCATTGCATGTTTTTTCCTGCTTTGTCAAAGATTATTTGACCATAGAGTTGAGGGTCCATATCTGGGTTCTCTATTCTGTTCCATTGGTCTATATGTCTGTTTTTGTGCAGTACCATGCTGTCTTGGTGATCACAGCTTTGTAATATAGCTTGAAATCGGGCAACGTGATGCCCCCAGCTTTGTTTTTCTTTTTCAACATTTCCTTGGTGATTCGGGGTCTTTTCTGATTCCATACAAATTTTAGGATTGTTTGTTCCAGCACTTTGAGGGAAAAATGTCATTGGAATTTTGATCGGGATGGCATTGAAGGTATAGATTGCTCTGGGTACCATAGACATTTTAACAATGTTTATTCTTCCGATCCATGAGCATGGAATATTTTTCCATCTTTTTGTGTCTTCTTCAATTTCTTTCATGAGTGTTTTGTAGTTCCTAGAGTATAGATCCTTTACCTCTTTGGTTAGGTTTATTCTGAGGTATCTTATGGTTTTTGGTGCTATTGTGAATGGAATCGTTTCTCTAATTTCTCTTTCTACAGTTGCGTTGTTAGTGTATAAGAAAGCAACTGATTTCTGTGCATTGATTTTGTATCCTACCACATCACTGAATTGCTGTATGAGTTCTAGTGATTTGGGGGTGGAGTCTTTTGGGTTTTCCACATAAAGTATCATGTCATCTACAAAAAGCGAGAGTTTGACTACTTCTTTGCCAATTTGAATACCTTTTATTTCTTTTTGTTGTCTGATTGCTGTTGCTAGGACTTCTAGTACTATGTTGAACAACAGTGGTGATAGTGGACACCCTTGACGTGTTTCTGATCTTAAGGGAAAGGCTCTAAGCTTTTCCCCATTGAGGATGATATTCACTGTTGGTTTTTTGTAGATGGATTTTATGAACTTGAGGAATGTTCCCTCTATCCCTATACTCTGGAGAGTTTTAATCAGGAAAGGATGCTGTATTTTGTCAAATGCTTTTTCTGCATCAATTGAGAGGACCATATGGTTCTTGTCTCTCCTCTTATTAATGTGTTCTATCACACTGATTGATTTGAGAATGTTGAACCACCCTTGCGTCCCGGGGCCAAATCCCACTTGGTTCTGGTGGATGATCCTTTTAATGTATTTTGGATCCCATTAGCTAGGATTTTGTTGAGGATTTTGCAATCCATATTCATCAGTGATATTGGTCTGAAATTCTCCTTTTTGATGGGGTCTTTGCCTGGTTTGGGGATTAAGGTAATGCTGGCCTCATCAAATGAGTTTGGAAGTTTTCCTTCTGTTTCTATTTTTTGAAACAGCTTCAGTAGAATAGGTATTCTTTCTTCTTTGAATGTTTGGTAGAATTCCCCAGGGAATCCATCAGGCCCTGGACTCTTTGTTTTTTGGGAGGTTTTTGATCATTGCTTCAATCTCGTTATTGGTTATTGGCCTATTCAGGTTGTCAATTTCTTCCTGTTTCAGTCTTGGCAGCTTATAGGTTTCCAGGAAGGCCTCCATTTCATCCAGATGTTCAGTTTATTGACATATAGTTGTTGATAATAATTTCTAATAATTGTTTCTATTTCCTTGGTGTTAGTTGTGATCTCTCCCCTTTCATTCATAATTTTATTAATTTGGGACCTTTCTCTTTTCTTTTTGATAAGTCTGGCCAGTGGTTTATCAATCTTATTAATTCTTTCAAAGAACCAACTTCTAGTTTCATTGATCTGATCTACTGTGTTTCTGGTTTCTAATTCATTGATTTCTGCTCTAATCTTAATTATTCCTCTTCTAATGCATGGCTTAGGTGTTGTTTGTTGCTTTTTCTCTAGTTCCTTAAGGTGTAGAGTTAGTTGGTGAATTCGGGATTTTTCTATTTTTTTGAGGCAGGCTTGGATGGCTATGTATTTCCCCCTTAGGACCGCCTTTGCAGTATCCCATAGGTTTTGGACCGTTGTGTTTTCATTCTCATTGATTTCCATGACTTGTTTAAGTTCTTCTTTGATTTCCTGGTTGACCCAAACATTTTTGAGCAGGGTGGTCTTTAGCTTCCAAGTGTTTGAATTTCTGCCAAAGTTTTTTCTTGTGATTGAGTTCCAGTTTTAGAGTATTGTGGTCTGAGAATATGCAGGGAATAATCTCAATCTTTTGGTATCGGTTGAGACCTGATTTGTGACCCAGTATGTGGTCTATTCTGGAGAAAGTTCCATGTGTGCTCAAGAAGAATGAGTATTCTGTTGTTTTAGGGTGGAATGTTCTGTAAATATCTATGGGGTCCATCTGGGCCAATGTATCATTCAAAGCTCTTGTTTCCTTGTTGATTTTCTGCTTAGATGATCTGTCCATTGCTGAGAGTGGAGTATTGAGGTCTCCTACAATTAACGAATTGTTATCAATATGACTCTTTATTTTGGTTAATAGTTGCCTTATATAGATGGCTGCTCCCATGTTGGGGGCATAGATATTTACAATTGTTAGATTTTCTTGTTGGATAGACCCTTTAAGAATGATATAGTGTCCTTCTGTGTCTCTTATTACAGACTTTAGTTTAAAATCTAATTTGTCTGATATAAGAATTGCTACCCTAGCTTTCTTTTGAGGTCCACTGGCATGGAACATGGATCTCCATCCCTTCACTTTCAGTCTGGATGTATCTTTAGGTTAAAAATGAGTCTCTTGTAGACAGCGTATGGATGGGTCCCTTCTTTTTATCCAATCTGCAACCCTGTGCCGTTTTATGGGAGTATTTAGGCCATTCACGTTGAGAGTGATTATTGAAAGATATGAATTAATTGTCATCATGTTGCCTGTGAAGACGTTGTTTTTATAGATTGTCCCTGTAAACTTCTGTTGTAAATCACCCTTGGGGTCTTTCTCCTTTTATAGAATGCCCCTTAATATTTCTTGCAGGGCCGGCTTAGTGGTCACATATTCTTTCAGCTTCTGCCAGTCGTGGAAGCTCTGAATCGCTCCATCCATTCTAAATGAAAGCCTTGCTGGATAAAGTATTCTTGGCTTTAGTACCCTGAATATGTCTTGCCAGCCCTTTTTGGCTTGCCAGGTCTCTGTGGCTAGGTCTGACCTTATTCTGATGTTCCTCCCTCTGTACGTAAGGAATTTCTTCCAACTGCCCTTAAGATGGTTTCCTTGGTTCTAAGATTTGCAAGTTTTAGTATTACATGCCAGGGTGTTGGCCTGTTTTCCTTGATCTTGGGAGGGGTCCTCTCTACCTCTAGGATGCGAATGTTTGTTTCATTCCCCAGATTAGGGAAGTTCTCAGCTACAATTTGCTCAAATACATCTTCTAGTCCTCTCTCCCTCCACTCCCTCCAGGATTCCAATAATTCTGACATTGGAACGCTTCATGGTGTCACTTATTTCTCTGATTCTATTTTCATGGATTCTGAGTTGTTTTTCCCTGGCCTCCTCTTTTCCCTTTTTATCTATTAAATTGTCTTCCAGGTCGCTTATTCTCTCCTCTGTTTCAGTTACCCTAGCTGTTAGATTATCTAGATTGGATTGGATCTCATTGATAGTATTTTTAAGTTCTGCCAATTCACCTTTTATTTCTGCCTTAGAGACTCTATGTTGCCATTAATTGATTTCTCCATTCTAGCCATTGTCTTCACAATTGCTAGCCTGAATTCCATCTCCGACATCTTGGTTATATCTGCATCCATTTGTAAATCTGCAGCATAAGTCATAATCTCTGAGTCTTTTCTATTTTGGGGTTCCTCCTCCTAGTCATTCTGTTGATGGGTGTTTGAGGGAATGTATAGAGTCCAAATTCTTGTCCAGACCCCAAGCAAGATGCACCTGTTTTCTTGGGACCTAAGGGTTGCTGGCCTCTTGTTTTCCCAGCCTGTCTTCTGGGGGAGGGGCCTGCCATGCTGTTACTCAGGCAACCCTGTTTGGGCAGAGTTGCCCTGCGCCTCTGTGGCAGGGATGTGCTCAGTGGGAATCAGTTTTTGGGGATTTGTTCTCTGGCACCTTTCCCTGGCGGCTTTCTGCGTCTCTTCCATGAGTCAGAGCAGAAGAGACTGTTTCCAACCCTCTGCCTCAGAGCAGAGAGATTGCAGTCTGTTCTTCAGTGAGCTCTCCAGGCCACACTGTCTCTGTTTCTGTCCGTGCTGCTATAAACTGCAGTGTCCTGGGTTGTGCGCCCCTCCACAGCACTCCAAGTTCTGCCTCCAGGTCAGGCACGTCTCTGCCCTTTGTCCTTTAAAACTGCCAGCCGTTCCGAGTTCGCGTGCGCACGACCCCACCACTCTGGGTTTCCATCCAGGGGGCTGCAGTTCGCAGGCGCAACCCTGCCGCTCTGGGTTTCCACCCCGGGGGCTGCCCTAAAGTCCTTTCCCTGCCGCTACTGGTCTGCAAGTCTATGCCCCGTCTGCAGCGCGCGAGGCTGTCACTCACTGGCAGTGTAGGATCCCCAGGGCCAGGCACCCTCCCGCTGCCATTTATCCTCTGATATCTGCCCGCACAATCATGGCTCTCTGCTTCGTACCTCAAAACCAACTGCCTGTGATATTCTGTTTGTAGAGATCCAGATCTTCTTACATCTAAGGTGGTTTCATGGGTGCTCAGAGTTGTCAGGTAGATATCCAGCTCAATTCCAGGAACCAGTTGAAATAGGGTCCCCTACTCCTCCGCCATCTTTCCCCCCCCTCTAAAAAGGTTTTATTTATTTATTCATCAGAGAGAGAAAGAGAGCACGAGCAGGGGAAATGGCAGGGAGAGGGAGAAGCAGGCTCCCGGCTGAGCAAGGAGCCCGATGAGGGACTCAATCACAGGACCCCGGTATCATGACACGAGCTGAAGGCAGATGCACAACCAACTGAGCCACCCAGGCATCCCCTTGATCATAATTTTTAAAAATCACGTAAACATCCTCAACAAAATACTAGCAAATGGAATTCAACAAAATAGAAAACAAATTGTACACCATAATGTGTACATATGTGTACCATATGTACAGTGGAATTTATCCTAGGAATGCAGTTATTTAAACATAAAAAAATCAGTTAACATCATTATCAATAGATTATAAGAAAAATCACACAATCAACTCAATGATACAGAAAAAGCATTTGATCAAACCCAATAACGTTTCATGATAAAAACATTTAATAAACTATGAATAGAAGTGAACTTCCTCAATATGATGAAAGGCATCTATGGACATCCCACACACCGACTGGATACTTTCCCTGTAAGATCACTTCTACTCAACATTGTACTTAAACTCTACCTAGGGCAATTAGAAAAAAAAATGAAAAGTATCCATATCAGAAAGGAAAAACTAAAAACTATCTCTATAATTCTGTGTGTAGAAAATCTTAAAGAGTCCACTAACAAAACTAAGAGAACTAGTAAATGAGTTTAGCAAGGTTGCAAGATACAAGATCAGTATCTAAAAATTAATTGCAATTGTATATACTTTCAATGAACAATCTGGGAAGGAAATGAAGAAAACAATTCCATTCACAATAGCATCAAGAAAAGTAAAATTCATAGGAGTAAATGTAATCAAGGAGGTTAAAGACTTGTATACTGAAAACTATAAAATGTTGATGAAAGGAATTAAAAATAATCTAAGCAAATTCTATCAAGGCAGCTGCTCCAGGATGATGATAGAACGAGTTAAACACATGAGCATGGGCTCATTGGTACATTTTATTTATTCTTTTTTAAAAATATTTTATTTATTTATTTGACAGAGAGAGACACAGCAAGAGACGGAACACAAGCAGGGGGAATGGGAGAGGGAGAAGCAGGCTTCACGCAGAGCAGGGAGCCCGATGCGGGGCTTGATCCCAAGACACTGGGATCATGACCTGAGCCGAAGGCAGACGCTTAATGACTGAGCCACCCAGGCGCCCCCATTTTATTTGTTCTTAAGCGAGTTCCTTGATCAGAAAGAATGCTATGTGTAAGACCATAATGGCAGATAAGGTGTGTTTATTGTGGAAAACTTTGGAAAAAGACAATCTCTATCCAGAAAACATTTTCCTTGTTGCAATGTTTCTATGACAAATATCTGCATCCTTTCCTTCTATTTCCCTTGGCCAGACCCCTGTCAAACTGACTCTTGTATGTTTATCTCTTTCAGGCACTCAACTCAAACATTCTTTAAAACTGTTTTCACCACTAATAAAAATAAATAAATAAATAAAAACTTTTCACCTCTGCCTCCCAAGCTCCATATCTGCTCAACCACCTTTATCACAATCTCATGGAAGGGTGCCACTCTTCATCCAGTTGCTGAAGCCATAAAATGAGGACTCATTCTTCTTTTTCTTCTTCTGTTTTATATTATATTATTTTATTTCATTTTATTTATGATATGTTAGTCACCATACATCATTAGTTCTTCATGTAGTAATCCACGAATCATTGTTTTCATATAACACCCAGTGCACCATGCATTACGTGACCTCCTTAATACCCATCACCGGGCTAAACCATCCCTCCACCCCCTTCCCCTCTAAAACCCTCATTTTGTTTCTCAGAGTCCATAGTCTCTCATGGTTCCCCTCTCCCTCTGATTTTCTTCCCCTTCATTTTTCCCTTCCTGCTACCTTCTTCTTCTTCTTTTAAAAAATATATAATGTATTATTTGTTTCAGAGGTACAGGTCTGAGATTCAACAGTCTTACACAATTCACAGCGCTCACCATAGCACAAAACCTTCCCAATGTCTATCACCCAGCCACCCCACCCCTCCCACCCCCCACCACTCGAGCAACCCTCAGTTTGTTTCCTGAGATTAAGAATTCCTCATATCAGTGAGATCATAGGATACATGTCTTTCTCTGATTGACTTATTTTGCTCCGCATAATACCCTCCAGTTCCATCCACTTCATTGCAAATGGCAAGATTTTATTCCTTTTGATGGCTGAATAATATTCCATTGTATATATATACCACACCATTCATCTGTCGATGGACATCTTGGCTCTTTCCATAGTTTGGCTATTGTGGACAATGCTGCTAAAAACATTGGGGTGCACATACCCCTTTGGATCCCTACATTTGTATCTTTGGGTTAAATACCCAGTGGTGCAATTGCTGGGTCGTGTGGTAGCTCTATTTTCAACTTTTTGAGGAACCTCCATACTGTTTTCCAGAGTGGCTGCACCAGCTTGCATTCCCACCAACAGTGGAGGAGGGTTCCCCTTTCTCCACATCCCCGCCAACGTCTGTCATTTCCTGACTTGTTAATTTTAGCCATTCTGACTGTTGCGAGGTGGTATCTCATTGAGGTTTTGATTTGGATTTCCCTGATGCCAAGCGATGTTGAGCACTTTTTCATGTGTCTGTTGGCCATTTGGATGTCTTCTTTGGAAAAATGTCTGTTCATGTCTTCTGCCCATTTCTTGATTGGATCATTTGTTCTTTGGGTGTTGAGTTTCATAAGTTCCTTATAGATTTTGGATCCTAGCCCTTTATCTGATGTGTCATTTGCAAATATCTTCTCCAATTCTGTCAGTTGTCTTTAGGTTTTGTTGACTCTTTCTTTAGCTGTGCAAAGGATTTTTATCTTGATGAAGTCCCAATAGTTCATTTTTGCCCTTGCTTCCCTTTCCTTTGGTGATGTTTCTATGAAGATGTTGTTGCGGCTGAGGTTGACGAAGTTGCTGCCTGTGTTCTCCTTTAGGACTTTGATGGACTCCTGTCTCACATTTAGGTCTTTCAACCATTTTGAGTCTATTTTTCTGTGTGGTGTAAGGAAATGGTCCCGTTTCATTCTTCTGCATGTGGCTATCCAATTTTCCCAACACCATTTGTTGAAGACACTGTCTTTTTTCCATTGGATATTCTTTCCTGCTCTGTCGAAGATAAGTTGACCTTAGAGTTGTTCTCAATTCTGTTCCACTGATCTATGTGTCTGTTTTTGTGCCAGTACCATAGTGTCTTGATGATGACAGCTTTGTAATAGAGCTTGAAGTCCGGAATTGTGATGCCACCAGCTTTGGTTTTCTTTTCCAACATTCCTCTGGCTATTCGGGGTCTTTTCTGGTTCCATACAAATTTTAAGATTATTTGTTCCATTTCTGTGAAAAAAGTTGATGGTGTTTTGATAGGGATTGCAATAAATGTGTAGATTGCTCTAGGTAGCATTGACATCTTAACAATATTTCTTCTTCCCATCCATGAGCATGGAACGTTTTCCCATTTCTTTGTGTCTTCCTCAGTTTCTTTCATGAGTATTTTATAGATTTCTGAGTACAGATCCTTTGCCTCTTTGGTTAGATTTGGTTAGATTTATTCCTAGGTATCTTACGGTTTTGGGTGCAGTTGTAAATGGGATTGACTCCTTAATTTCTCTTTCTTCTGTCTTATTGTTGGTGTATAGGAATGCCACTGATTTCTGTGCATTGATTTTATATCCTGCCACTTGACTGAATTCCTGTATGAGTTCTAGCAGTTTTGGGGTGGAGTCTTTTGGGTTTTCCACATAAAGTATCATATCATCTGCAAACAGTGAGACTTTGACTTCTGCTTTGCTGATTCGGATGCCTCTTATTTCTTTTTGTTGTCTGATTGCTGTGGCTATGGCTTCCAGTACTATGTTGAATAGCAGTGGTGATAGTGGACATCCCTGCCGCATTCCTGACCTTAGGGGGAAAGCTCTCAGTTTTTCCCCATTGAGAATGATATTTGCTGTGGGTTTTTCATAGATGGCTTTTATGATATTGAGGTATGTACCCTCTATGCCTATACTCTGAAGAGTTTTAATCAAGAAAGGACGCTGTACTTTGTCAAATGCTTTTTCTGCATCTATTGAGAGGATCATACGATTCATGTCCTTTCTTTTATTAATGTATTGTATCACATTGATTGATTTGCGGATGTTGAACCAAACATGCAGCCCAGGGATAAATCCCACTTGGTCGTGGTGAATAGTCCTTTTAATGTACTGTTAGATCGTATTGGCTAGTATTTTGGTAAGAATTTTTGCATCCTTGTTCATCAAGGATATTGGTCTGTAATTCTCCTTTTTGATGGGGTCTTTGGTTTCAGGATGAAGGTAATGGTGGCCTCATAAAACGGGTTTGGAAGTTTTCCTTCCATTTCTATTTTTTGGAACAGTTTCAGAAGAATAGGTATTAATTCTTCTGGAAATGTTTGGTAGAATTCCCTGGGAAGCCATCTGGACCTGGGCTTTTGTTTGTTGGGAGATTTTTAATTATTGCTTCAATTTCCTTAGTGGTTATAGGTCTGTTCAGGTTTTCTATTTCTTCCTGGTTCAGTTTTGGTCGTTTATACATCTCTCGGAATGCATCCATTTCTTCCAGGATATCTAATTTCCTGGCATATAGTTGCTCATAATATAGTCTTAAAATTGTTTGTATTTCTTTGGTGTTGGTTGTGATCTCTCCTCTTTCATTCAAGATTTTATTTATTTGGGTCATTTCTCTTTCCGTTTTGACAAGTCTGGTCAGGGGTTTATCAATCTTATTAACTCTTTCAAAGAACCAGCTCCTAGGTTCATTGATCTGTTGTACTGTTCTTTTGGTTTCTATTTCATTGATTTCTGCTCTGTTCTTTATTATTTGTCTTCTCCTGCTGGGTTTTTAGGATTTATTTGCTATTCTTTCTCCAGCTCCTTTAGGTGTAGGGTTAGGTTGTGTATTTGAGACCTTTCTTGTTTCTTGGGAAAGGCTTGTATTGCTATATACTTTCCTCTTAGGACTGCCTTTGCTGCATCTCAAAGATTTGGAACAGTTGGTTTTCATTTTCATTTGTTTCCATGAATTTTTAAAAATTCTTCTTTTATTTCCTGGTTGACCCATTTTTCATTAGTAGGATGCTCTTTAGCCTCCATGTATTTGAGTTCTTTCCAACTCTCCTCTTGTGATTGAGTTTTAGTTTCAAAGCATTGTGGTCTGAAAATATGCAGGGAATGATCCCAATCTTTTGGTACTGGTTGAGACCTGATTTGTGACCCTGGATGTGATCTATTCTGGAGAATGTTCCATGGGCACTAGAGAAGAATGTGTATTCTGTTGCTTTGGGATGGAATGTTCTGAATATATCTGTGACGTACACTTGGCCCAGTGTGTCATTTAAAGTCTTTACTTCCTTGTTGATCTTTTTCTTAGATGATCTGTCCATTTCAGTGAGGGGGGTGTTAAAGTCCCCTACAATTATAGTATTATTGTCAATGTGTTCCTTTGCTTTGTTATTAATTGGCTTATATGATTGGCTATTCCCATGTTAGGGGCATAGATATTTACAATTGTTAGATCTTCTTGTTGGATAGACCCTTTAAATAGGATATAGTGTCCTTCCTCATCTCTTATTACAGTCTTTGGTTTAAAATCTAATTTGTCTGATAGAAGGATTGCCACCCCAGCTTTCTTTTGGTGTCCCTAGCATGGAAAATGGTTTTCCACCCCCTCACTTTCAATCTGGGGGTGTCTTTGGGTCTAAAATGAATCTCTTGTAGACAGCATATGGATTGGTCTTGTTTTTTAATCCAATCTGATAGCCTGTGTCTTTTGATTGGAGCATTTAGCCCATTTACATTCAGGGTAACTATTGAAAGATAGGAATTTAGTGTCACTGTATTGCCTGTAAGGTGACTGTTACTGTATATAGTCTGTGTTCCTTTCTGGTCTATGTTACTTTTAGGCTCTCTCTTTGCTTAGAGGACCCCTTTCAATATTTCTTGTAGGACTCATTTCGTGTTTGCAAATTCCTTTAGTTTTTGTTTGTCCTGGAAGCTTTTTATCTCTTTTTCTATTTTCAATGACAGCCTAGCTGGATATAGTATTTTTGGCTGCATATTTTTCTCATTTAGTGCTCTGAATATATCATGCCAGTCCTTCCTGGCCTGTCAGGGCTGTGTGGACAGGTCTGTTGCCAGTCTAATATTTCTACCATTGTAGTTTATAAATCTCTTGTCCTGAGCTGCTTCCAGGATTTTCTCTTTTTCTCTGAGACTCGTAAGTTTTACTATTAGATGTCGGGGTGTTGACCTATTTTTATTGATTTTTGGGGGGTCTCTGTGCCTCCTGAATTTTTTTTTAAAGATTTATTTCTTTATTTCTATGACAGAGAGAAAGAGAGAGTGAAAGAGGGAACACAAGCAGGGGAAGTGGGAGAAGGAGAAGCAATGCGGGGCTTGATTCCAGGACCCTGGGATCATGACCTGAGACGAAGGCAGACGTTTAATGAATGAGCCACTCAGGTGCCCCGCCTCCTGGAAATTGATGCCCATTTCCTTCCCCAAATTAGGGAAGTTCTCTGTTATAATTTGCTCCAATATAGCTTCTGACCCTCTTTTTCTTTCTTCTTCTTCTGGGATCCCAATTATTCTAATATTATTTCATCTTATGTTATCATTTAGCTCTCAAATCCTGCCTCGTGATCCAATAGTTGTTTATCTCAATTTTTCTCAGCTTCTTTATTTTCCATCATTTTGTCTTCTATATCACTAATTCTCTCTTCTGCCTCATTTATCCTAGCAGTTAGATCAGCTTCATCATTTTCTATACTTTTATCTTCTATATCACCTATTCTGTCATCTGCTTTTTCAGTCCTTTTTTTTCCCCCATTATATTCAGTCGGCATTATATCTCAGTTATAGCATTTTTTATTTCAGCCCGACTAGTTTTGAGGTCCTTTATATCTGCCGTAAGGGTTTCTCTGGTGTTTCTATGCTTTTTTGAAGCCCAGCTTGTAGTCTTATGAGTGTGGTTCTAAATTCTTGTTCAGATATATTGCTTATATGTGTTTTCAGCAAGTCCCTGGCTGTGATTTCTTCTTGATCTTTCTTTTGGGGAGTTTCTACATCTTGTCATTTTGGCTAAGTTTCTGTCTTTTGTGTGTTATGAAAGTTTGTTGTTATGTTTCCTGCATCTGAGAATTAATAGTATATTAAAAAGGTGTTGGGGCGCCTGGGTGTCTCAGTCTGTTAGGTGTCTGACTCTTGATTTTGGCTCAGGTCATGATCTCAGGATCATGGGAATGAGCCCCACATTGGGCTCCATGCTCAGTGGGGAGTTTGCTAGAGATTCTCCCTTTCCCTCTGTCCCTCCCTCCACTTTCTCTCTATATAAAATAAATAAATAAATCGTTTTAAAAAGAGGGAGTTATACACTGTCCAGCGTCTGGCCCTTCAGAATCTGGTGTATGCTCTGTGCACTCTGCTGTTGTATTTTGGCTGCTCTTTACCACTGGTCAGTCCTCTGAAGAGTTCCTCCATGCTGCACTGTGGAGTTTTGGGACCTTTAACGAGGTGTGCTTTGTTTGTTGAAATAAGCCTGGAAAAGAAATGGAAAAGGAAGAAAAATAAAAGAAGAAAAACCGCTTGATTAAAAAAAAAAAAAGGGGGAAAGGGAAAAGAAATAGGAAACACCCTGACAATCAAAAACTGTAAGCCTGAATCCAAAGAAATAAAGGCTTTAAATGACACACTGGACCAGAAGGACTTCACAGATATATTCAGAACATTCCAACCCAAAGCAACAGAATACACATTCTTCTCTAGTGCACATGGAACATTCTCCAGAATAGATCACATCCTGGGTCACAAATCAGGTCTCAACTGGTACCAAAAGATTGGGATCATTCCCTGCATATTTTCAGACCACAATGCTTTGAAACTAGAACTGTAAAACAAGAGGAAAGTCGTAAAGAACTCAAATACATGGAGTCTAAAGAGCATCCTACTAAAGAATGAATGGGTCAACCAGGAAATAAAAGAATTTTAAAGATTCATGGAAACCAATGAAAATGAAAACACAACCGTTCAAAATCTTTGGGATGCAGACAAGGCAGTACTAAGAGGAAAGTATATAGCATTACAAGGCTTTCTTGAGAAACGAGAAAGGTCTCAAATACACAACCTAACCCTATACCTAAAGGAGCTGGAGAAAGAACAGTAAATAAAGCCTAAGCCCAGCAGGAGAAGACAAATAAGAAAGATCAGAGCAGAAATCAATGAAATAGAAACCAAAAGATCTGATTCATTCCAGATCAATGAAACTAGGAACTCGTTCTTTGAAAGAATTAATAAGATTGATAAACTTCTGGCCAGACTTATTAAAAAGAAAAGAGAAAGAACCCAAATAAATAAAATCTTGAATGAAAGAGGAGAGATCACAACCAACACCAAAGAAGTACAAACAATTATAAGAACATATTATAAGCAACAATATGCCAGCAAATTTGACAATCTGGAAGAAATGGATGCATTCCTAGATATGTATAAACTACCAAAACTGAACCAGGAAGAAAAAGAAAACCTAAACAGACCCATAACCAGTAAGGAAATTGAAGCAGAAATCAAAAATCTCCCAATAAACAAGAGCCCAGGGCCAGATGGCTTCCCAGGGGAATTCTACCAAACATGTCAAGAAGAATTAATACCTATTCTTCTGAAACTGTTCCAAAAAATAGAAATGGAAGGAAAATGTCCAAACTCATTTTATGAGGCCAGCATTACGTTGACCCCCAAACCAGACAATGATCCCACCAGAAAGGAGAATTACAGACCGATATCCCTGATGAAAATGGATGCAAAAATTCTCACCAAAATACCAGCCAATAGGATCCAACAGTACATTAAAAGGATTATTCACCACGACCAAGTGGGATTTATCCCTCGGCTGTAAGCTTGATTCAATATCCACAAATCAATCAATGTGATACACTACATTAATAAAAGAAAGGACAAGAACCATATGATCCTCTCAATAGATGCAGAAAAAGCATTTGACAAAGTACAGCATCATTTCTTGATCAAAACTCTCCAGAGTGTAGGGATAGAGGGTACATACCTCAATATCAAAAAAGCCATCTATGAAAAACCCACAGTGAATATCATTCTCAATGGGGAAAAACTGAGAGCTTTCCCCCTAAGGTCAGGAACACGGCAGGGATGTCCACTATCATCACTGCTATTCAACATAGTATTAGAAGTTCTAGCCACAGCAATCAGACAACAAAAAGAAATCAAAGGCATCCAAATCAACAAAGAAGAAGACAAAGTCTCACTATTTGCAGATGATATGATACTTTATGTGGAAAACCCAAAAGACTCCACCCCAAAACTACTAGAACTCACACAGGAATTCAGTAAACTGGCAGGATATAAAATCAATGTAGGGAAATCAGTGGCATTTATATACAGCAACAACAAGACAGAAGAAAGAGAAATTAAGGAATCGATTCCATTTACAATTGTACCCCAAACCATAAGATACCTAGGAATAAATCTAACCAAAGAGGCAAAGGATCTGTACTCAGAAAACTATAGAATACTCATGAAAGAAATTGAGGAAGACACAAAGAAATGGAAAAACGTTCCATGCTCATGGGTTGGAAGAACAAATATTAAAAATGTCTGTGCTACCAAGAGCTATCTACACATTCAATGCAATCCCTATCAAAATACCATCAACTTTGTTCACAGAAATGGATCAAATAACCCTAAAATTTGTATAGGACCAGAAAAGACCCCAAATTACCAGTGGATTGTTGAAAAAGAAAATCAAAGCCAGGGGCATAACAATTCCAGACTTCAAGCTCTATTACAAAGCATCAAGAATGTATTGTACTGGCACAAAAACAGACACATAGATCAATGGAACAGAATAGAGAGCCCAGAAATGGACCTTCAGCTCTATGGTCAACTAATCTTCGACAAGGCAGGAAAGAATATTCAATGAAAAAAAGACAGTCTCTTCAATAAATGGTGTTGGGAAAATTGGACAGCCACATGCAGAAGAATGAAACTGGACAATTTTCCTTACACCACACACTAAAATAGACTCAAAATGGATGAAGACCTAAATGTGAGACAGGAGTCCATCAAAATCCTTGAGAACACAGGCAGCAACCTCTTCGACCTCAGCTGCAGCAACTTATTCCTAGAAACATCGCCAAAGGCAAGGGAAGCAAGGGCAAAAATGAAGTATTGGGACTTCATTAAGATAAAAAGCTTTTGCACAGCAAAGGAAATAGTCAACAAAACCAAAAGACAGCCAACAGAATGGGAGAAGATATTTGCAAATGACACATCAGATAAAGGGCTAGGATCCAAAATCTATAAAGAACTTATCAAACTAAACACCCAAAGAACAAATGATCCAATCAAGAAATGGGCAGAAGACATGAATAGACATTTTTCCAAAGAAGACATCCAAATGGCCACCCCCCTTTCCTCCAAAACTCTCAGTATGTTTCTTGGAGTCCATAGTCCATAGTCTCTCATGGTTCGTCTCCCCCTCCAATTCCCCCCTTTCATTTTTCCATTCCCTCTCCCAATGACCTCCATGCTATTCTTTATGTTCCACAAATAAGTGAAACCATATGATAATTGACTTTCTCTGCTTGACTTATTTCACTTAACATAATCTCCTCCAGTCCCATCCATGTTGATGTAAAAGTTAGGTATTCATCCTTTCTGATGGCTGACTAATATTCCATTGTATATATGGACCACATCTTCTTTATCCATTCAGGTTTTGAAGGGCGTCTCGGCTCTTTCCACAGTTTGGCTATTGCAGACATTGCCGCTATGAACATGGGGGTGCATATCGCCCTTCTTATCACTATATCTGTGTCTTTGGGGTAAATACCCAGTAGTGCAATTGCTGTGTCATGGGGTAGCTGTATTTTTAATTTTTTGAGGAACCTCCACACTGTTTTCCAAAGTGGCTGTACCAACTTGCATTCCCACCAACAGTGGAAGAGGGTTCCCCTTTCTTCACAACCTCTCCAACATTTGTTGTTTCTTTCCCTGTCCATTTTTGCCATTCTAACTGGTGTAAGGTGCTATCTCAGTGTGGTTTTGATTTGAATTTCCCTGTGACTAATGATGATGAATATTTTTTCATGTGTCTGTTAGCCATTTGTATGTCTTCTTTGGAGAAGTGTCCATGTCTTCTGCCCATTTTTTGACTTGATTATTTGTTTTTTGGGTGTTGAGTGTGAGAAGTTCTTTATAGATTTTGCATACCAGCCCTTTATCTGTAGTGTCATTTGCAAATATTTTCTCCCATTCTGTGGGTTGCCTCTTTGTTTTGTTGTCTGTTTCCTTTGATGTGCAGGAGGTTTTTATCTTGATGAAGTCCCAAAAGTTCATGTTTGCTTTTGTTTCCCTTGCCTTTGGAGATGTATATTAAAAGAAGTTGCTGTGGCCGATGTTGAAGTGGCGACTGCCTGTGTTCTCCACTGGGATTTCGATGGATTCCTGTCTCACATTGAGGTCTTTCATCCATTTTGAGTTTATCTTTGTGCATGGTGTTAGAGAATGGTTGAGTCTCATTCTTCTGTATATAACTGTCCAATTTTCCCAGCACCAATTATTGAAGAGACATTTTTTCCATTGCATATTTTTTCCTGCTTTGTCAAAGATTATTTGATCATAGAGTTGAGGGTCCATATCTGGGCTCTCTATTCTGTTTCGTTGGTGGATATGTCTGTTTTTGTGCCAGTACCATGTTGTCTTAGTGATCACTGCTTTGTAATACAGCTTGAAATCGGGCAACATGATGCCCTCAGCTTTATTTTTCTTTTTCAACATTTCCTTGGTGATTCGGGGTCTTTTCTGATTCCATACAAATTTTAGGATTGTTTGTTCCAGCACTTTGAAAAATGTCATTGGAACTCTGATCGGGATGACATTGAAGGTATAGATTGCTCTGGGTAGCATAGACATTTTAACAATGTTTATTCTTCCAATCCATGAGCATGGAATGTTTTCCCATCTTTTTGTGTCTTCTTCAATTTCTTTCATGAGTGTTCTGTAGTTCCTAGAGTATAGATCCTTTACCTCTTTGGTTAGGTTTATTCCGAGGTATCTTATGGTTTTTGGTGCTATTGTAAATGGAATTGTTTCTCTAATTTCTCTTTCTACAGGTGCGTTGTTAGTGTATAAGAAAGCAACTGATTTCTGTGCATTGATTTTGTATCCTGCCATATTATTGAATTCCTGTATGAGTTCTAGTAATTTTGGAGTGGAGTCTTTTGGGTTTTCCACATAAAGTATCATGTTATCTGCCTAGAGAGAGAGTTTGACTTCTTCTTTGCCAATTTGAATACCTTTTATTTCTTTTTGTTGTCTGATTGCTGTTGCTAGGACTCCTAGTACTATTTGAACATTAGTGGCGAGAGTGGGCATCCTTGACGTGTTTCTGATCTTAAGGGAAAGGCTCTCAGCTTTTCCCCATTGAGCATGATATTTGCTGTGCCTTTTTCATAGATGGATTTTATGATCTTGAGGAAAGTTCCCTCTATCCCTATACTCTGAAGAGTTTTAATCAGGAAAGGATGCTGTATTTTGTCAAATGCTTTTTCTGCATCAATTGAGAGGACCATATGGTTCTTCTCTCTCCTCTTAATGTGTTCTATGACATTGATTGATTGGCAAATGTTTAACCACTCTTGCATCCCAGGGATAAATCCCACATGGTTGTGGTGGATGATCCTCTTAATATATTGTTGGATCCTATTAGCTAGGATTTTGTTGAGGATTTTGCAATCCATGTTATTCATCAGGGATATCGGTCTGAAATTCTCCTTTTTGATGGGGTCTTTGCCTGGTTTAGGGATTAAGGTAATGCTGGCCTCATAGAATCAGTCTGGAAGCTTTTCTTGTTTCTATTTTTTGAAACAGCTTCAGTAGAATAGGTATTATTTCTTCTTTGAATGTTTGGTAGAATTCCCCAGGGAATCCTTCAGGCCCTGGACTCGTTTTTTGGGAGGTGTTTGATCACTGTTTCAATCTTGTTACTGGTTATTGGCTTATTCGTCAGTTTCTTCCTGTTTCAGTCTTGGGAGTTTATAAGTTTCCAGGAAGGCACCCATTTCATCCAGGTTGCTCAGTTTATTGGCATATAGTTTTTGATAATAATTTCTAATAATTGTTTCTAGTTCCCTGGTGTTAGTCATCATCTCCCCCCCTTTCATTCATAATTCTATTAATTCGCGTCCTTTCTCTTTTCTTTTGGATAAGTCTGGCCAGTGGTTTATCGATCTTTTTTTTTTTTAAGATTTTATTTATTTATTTGACAGAGAAAGACACAGTGAGAGAGGGAACACAAACGGGGAGTGGGAGAGGGACAAGCAGACTCCCTGCCGAGCAGGGAGCCCGATGCGGGACTCGATCCAGGGACTCCAGGATCATGACCTGAGCCGAAGGCAGTCTCTTAACCAACTGAGCCACCCAGGCGCCCCGATCTTATTAATTCTTTCAAAGAATCCACTTCTAGTTTTGTTGATCTGATCTACTGTGTTTCTGGTTTCTAATTCATTGATCTCTGCTCTAATCTTAATTATTTCTCTTCTAATGCATAGCTTAGGAATCGTTTTTTTTTTTTTTTAAGATTTTATTTATTTATTTGACAGAGAAAGACACAGTGAGAGAGGGACAACTAGGGGGAGTGGGAGAAGAAGCAGGCTTCCTGTGAAGCAGGGAGCCTGATGTGGGGCTTGAACCCAGGACCCTGGGATCATGACCTGAGCCGAAGGTAGACGCTTAACGACTGAGCCACCCAGGCGCCCCAGGCATTGTTTGTTTTTTTACTCCAGTTCATTAAGGTGTAAAGTTAGTTGGTAAATTCGGGATTTTTCTATTTTTTTTGAGTGAGGCTTGGATGGCTATGTTTTTCCCCCTTAGGACAGCCTTTGTAGTATCCCATAGATTTTGGACCGATATGTTTTCATTCTCATTGCTTTCCATGAATTGTTTAAGTTCTTTGATTTCCTGGTTGACCCAAACATTCTTGAGCAGAGTGGTCTTTAGTTTCCAAGTGTTTGAATTTCTTCCAAATTTTTTCTTGTTATTGAGTTCCAGTTTCAAAGCATTATGGTCTGAGAATATGCAGGCAATAATTTTAATCATTTGGTATTGGTTGAGACCTGATTTGTGACCCAGTATGTGGTCTATTCTGGAGAAAGTTCCATGTGCGCTTGAGAAGAATGAGTATTCTGTTGTTTTAGGGTGGAATGTTCTGTAAATATCTATGAGGTCCATCTGGTCCAGTGTGTCATTCAACGCTCATTTCTTTATTGATTTTCTGCTTAAATGATCTGTCTATTGCTTAGAGTGGAGTATTGAGATCTCCTACAATTAACATATTGTTATTAATATGACTCTTTATTTTGGTTAAGAGTTGGCTTATGTAGATGGCTGCTCCCATGTTGGGGGCGTAGATATTTACAATTGTTAAATCTTCTGTTGGATAGTCCCTTTAAGAATGATATAGTGTCCTTCTGTGTCTCTAACTACAGTCTTTAGTTTAAAATCTAGTTTTCTGATATAAGAATTACTACCCCAGCTTTCTTTTGAGGTCTGTTGGCATGGAAGATGGATCTCCCTCACTTCACTTTTAGTGTGGATGTATCTCTAGGTTCAAAATGAGTCTCTTGTAGACAGCATATGGATGGGTCCTGTCTTTTTATCCAATCTGCAACCCTGTGCCATTTTATGGGAGAATTTAGGCTATTCACATTGAGAATGATTATTGAAAGATATGAATTAATTGTCATCATGTTGCATGTGAAGACGTTTTTACAGATTGTCCGTTTCTATATCACTCTTGGGTCTTTCTCCTGTTATAGAACACCCCCCTTAATATTTCTTGTAGGGTTAGCTTAGCGGTCACATATTCTTTCAGTTTCTGCTGGTCTTGGAAGCTCTGCATCTCTCCATCCATTCTAAATGAAAGCCTTTCCGGATAAAGTATTTTTGGCTGCATGTTCTTCTCATTTAGTACCCTGAATATGTTTTGCCAGCCCTTTCTGGCTTGCCAGGTCTCTGTGGATAGGTCTGACGTTATTCTGATGTTCCTCCCTCTGTACGTAAGGAGTCTCTTCCCCCTAACTGCCCTTAAGATGGTTTCCTTGGTTCTAAGATTTGCGAGTTTTATTATTACATGCCAGGGTGTTGGCCTGTTTTCCTTGATCTTGGGAGGGGTCCTCTCTGCCTCTAGGACACAAATGTTTGTTTCATTCCCCAGATTAGGGAAGTTCTCAGCTTTGATTTGCTCAAATATATCTTCTACTCCTCTCTCTCCACCCCCTCAGTGATTCCAATAATTCTGACATTGGAACGTTTCATGATGTCACTCATTTCTCTGATTCTATTTTCATGGATTCTGAGTTGTTTTTCCCTGGCCTCTTTTCCCTTTTTGTGTATTAATTGGTGTTCTAGGTCACTAATTCATTCTTCTGCCTCACTTATCCTAGGTGTCAGATTATCTAGATAAGATTGGATCTCACTGATAGCATTTTTAAATTCTGTCAATTCAGCTTTCATTTCTGCCCTTAGAGACTCTATGTTGCCATTAATTGATTTCTCCATTCTAGCTATTGTCTTCACAATTGCTAGCCTGAATTCCATCTCTGACATCTTGGTTATATCTGAATCCATTTGTAAATCTGTAGCATAAGTCATAGTCCCTGAGTCTTTCCTATTTTGGGGGTTCCTCCTCATAGTCATTCTGTTGAGGGGTGGTTAAGGGAATGTATAGAGTCCAAATTATTGACCACAACCCAAGCAAGATGCACCTGTTTTATAGGGGCCTTAAGGGTTGCTGGCCTCTTGTTTTCCCAGCCTGTATTCTGGGTGAGGGGCCCGCCACTCTGTTACTCAGGCAATCTTGTTTAGGTAGAGTTTTCCTGCCTTCCGTGTGGGGGGGGGATGAGGTCAGTGAAAACCAGTTTTTTGGGGCTTTTGTTCTCTGGCGGCTTTCCCTGGTGGCTTTCTGTGTCTCATCTGAGAGTCAGAGCAGAAGAGACCATTTCTAACCCTCTGTCCCAGAGCAGAGAGATCACAGTCTGTTCTTCAGTGAGCTCTCCAGGACACACTATCTCCGTTTATGTCTGTGCTGCTATAAACTGCAGCATCATGGGTTGTGTGTCCCTCAGCAGCGCTCCCAGTCCTCGCCTCCAGGTCGGGGCACATCTCTGCACTTTATGCTTCTAAAACCGTCAGCTGCCCCAAGTTCGCACGTGCAGTCTGCCACTCCAGGTTTCTGTCCGGCGATGTAGGATCCCAATGGCCAGGCTCCCTCCCCCTTCCATTTATCCTCTGATATCTGCCCGTGGAATCATGGCTCCCCGCTTTGTACCTTGAAACTGACTGCCTGCGATAGTCTGTAGAGATCCAGATCTATCTTCTTACATCTCAGGGTGATTTTGTCGGTGTTCAGAGTGGTCTGGTAGATATCCAGCTCAATTCCAGCGGCCAGTTGGAATAGGGTCCCCTACTCCTCTGCCATCTACCCCCCCCCCAACTCTTAATCTCAGGGTTGTGAGTTCAAGCTCCACACTGGGTGTAAAGATTACTAAAAAAAATATTTAAAAAATTCGGCCCAATTGCATACCATTTACATACCTATTAATGTGGCAAAACAAGAAACTGATTATATCAAGATCTGACATGGATGTAGAACAACTGGAATTTTCATACGCTGCTGGTGGGAATATAGAATGGTATAACCACTTTGGCGAAAGTTTTTCTATGATATTAAACATATACTTATCATGTTCTAGCAATCCCAGCCCCAGGCATTTACCCAAGAGGAATAAAATTATGTTCACACAAAAACTTGTACACAAATGTTTATAGCAGCTCCATTCATAAGGATCAAAGCAAGAGACCATCCACATGTCCATCATTTGGTCTACGAATAAATGGTGTCAATTCATACAACAAACTACTATTCAGCAATGAGAAGACATAAAGTTGTTAACAATGTGGATGAATCTGAAAAACAGTGTTAGGTTAATACATCCTCAAATGGCTACATAATATATGACTTCTTTTTTATGATATTCTGGAAAAGACAACATCATAGGACAGAGAACAGATTAAGTTGTTGCCAGGGGCTGGGGCTCAAGGGAGGAGACTGACAGAAAGGGGTATGTGACACTTCTGGAGATGATAAAACTGTTCTCTATTTTGACTGGAGTAGTGGTTACATTAGGATTCATAGAACTGCATATCTAAAAAGATTAACTTTTACTCCAAGCGTTACCTCAATAAACTTGACTTTAAAAATAGAAAGTAGATATACCTGTCTGGCTCAGTTGGTAGAGCATGTGACTCTTGATCTTGGGGTTGTTAAGTTTGAGCCCCATGTTGGGTGTAGAGATTACTTAAAAATAAAAGTTTAAAAAATAAAAAAATAAAAAGAGAAAGTCAATTTACAATCCAGTAAATGGAAAACTTAATTCAAACTGAAGTTGGATATAGTGTCCTAATTCAATGCAAAGAATCTGACCTGATTTGTAAAAGCAAACAAACAAAAATAAGAGCATAATTGCATTTCTTTTCATATGCTAGAATACAACATGTAGCTCTGATTCCGGTTTATATGAGGATGTACAGGTTCATGACACAGATAACCCATTTTTCATTGTGCTAGGTATTCACTCATTCAACAAACACTGCGCACTTCCTGTACACCTTGACCCATGACAGATGCTGACCATAACATGGTCAGATACAGGCCTGTTCCCAAGGATCTCATAGTGCAGTGAAGAGGACAAATAAGAAACAAATACATCATAAACAAGAAGGGCATATTTATCTTCAATAAATTAATTATATCTTGTCATTTTCACCATCAGACACAGGAATGTCCATATTCATTATAATACATCCTAAATGGCAATTTGATTATCTGAAGCCCTATCCTTTGTATATTTCCTTTATTTTAGCCAGATGTCAAATTAAAAGAAAAGTCAATTAAAAAACCCCTTTGCAGAGAGAAGTTACGATGGTGGAGGAGTGGGGTGGCCCCTAAGCTTGCCTCATCCCTTGAACACAACTAGATAAGTATCAAATCATTTTGAACACCTAAGAAATTGATCTGAGGATTGAGAGAGCAAAACTGCACAAGAGGAAGCAAAACCGACCACATCATGGAAGGTAGGAGCTGTGGAGAGTTGATTTGGGGGAGAAAAGAACTGAGGCTGCTTTAATGGGGAGGGAGCCCTGATAATGGAGAGTGGAGAGAGACACACACACACACACACACACACACAGTGAATCAGCCTGCAGGATATTGCACAAGAAAAACTCTTCCCAAAACCACTGCCTGGGAAAAGGAAAGGGGCTGACTACAACAAGCACTGATAAGCAGTGGAGGACAAAGTCTGAAGTTTTGGAGGTCCATGCCATCACCAGGGTTGTTCCTGGTGGGCTTGGTGGTGTTCTGGTGGGAAAGGAGGGTGGAAGCATAGGAGCAGGCAGTGTGGTCTCATGATCCCCTTGGTCACATAGGGAGAAACAATTCCCCTGCTTGGAGCGCATTTGGGAGAGGGGGCACAACGGCTCCAGGGACAAAAGACCTCATGGGCACCACTGAGCTGCCCTGTTCCCTTGCATAGGAACAAAGACACCAGCTAAGGACAGCAAGCCATGGTGCTGTCTTTTTGCTGACCTTTATCATAAACTCCAAACTGCTGAGCTATCATTCAACTGATTTCTGGGACAAACCAGCAAATGGCAAAAGCGTGGGGAGACCCTCCCCCAGAGGATCAGCATGGGTCTGCCCCTCAGGGATGTCTAAAATTTGGAGTTTTGAAACCCAGCCCTATGTTTGAGATAAAACCCAGGAGTACTGTACCACCTAGCAGGCGGACAGCTTGGATGCAGGCAGGGTGAAGGCAGGGATCTGAGAGAAGCTGGGGACACAAGAGAGGTGACTGTTTGATCTTCTGTGAGAGCTTCCTGAAGAGTGGCAGGTGCGAACTCACTGCTCAGGGGTCGAGAGAGCAGGGCAACACCATTCCCCCCACTGCCCCCTCTCCCACCCCTGCCCATCAGCACTGAAGTTGTATCTTTCAATAATCACTCTGAATGTAAAATGGGCTAAATGCTCCAAACAAAAGATATAGGGTATCAGAATGAATAAAAAACAAGACCCATCTATATGCTGCCTATAAGAGATTCATTTTAGACCTAAAGACACCTGCACATTGAAAGTGAGGGGTTGGAGAACTATTTATCATGCTAATGGCCATCAAAAGAAAGCCAGAGTAGGGCGCCTGGGTGGCTCAGATGGTTAAGCGTCTGCCTTCGGCTCAGGTCATGATCCCAGGGTCCTGGGATCGAGTCCCACATCGGGCTCCCGGCTCAGTGGGGAGCCTGCTTCTCCCTCTGACCCTCTCCCCTCTCATGCTGTTTCCCTCTCGCTCGCTCTCTAAGAAATAAATAAAATCTTTAAAAAAAAAAAGAAAGCCAGAGTAGCCATACTTATAACAGACAGACTACATTTTAAACCAAAGACTGTAATAAGAGATGAAGAAGGGCACTATAGTATAATTAAGGGGTCTATCCAACAAGAAGATCTAATAATTATAAATATTTATGCTCCAACTTGGGTGCTCCCAAATATATAAATCAATTAATAACAAACATAAAGAAACTCATTGATAATAATACAGAAATAGTAGAGGATTTTAACACACCACTCATACCAATAGACATATCATCTAGAAAATCAACAAGGAAACAATGGCTTTCAGTGACACACTGGACCAGATGGACTTAATAGATATATTCAGAACATTTCATCCTAAAGCAGAGGAAAACACATTCTTTTCAAGTGCACATGGAACATTCTCCAGAATAGATCACATACTGGGTCACAAATCAGGACTCCATAAGTATAAAAAAATCAAGATTATACCATGCATATTTTCAGTTCCCAACATTATGAAACTTGAAGTCAACCACAAGAAAAAATTTGGAAAGACCACAAATGTATGAAGATTAAAGAACTTACTAATGAATGAATGGGTAAACCAGGAAATTAAAGAAGAAATAAAAAAATACATGGAAGCAAATGAGAATGAAAACATGACAGTCCAAAACTTCTGGGATGCAGCAAAGGTGGCCCTAAGAGGTAAGTATATTGTAATACATGCCCACCTCAAGAAACAAGAACAGTCTCAAACACTACCTAACCTAACACCTTCAGGAGCTAGAAAAGGAACAGCAAATAAAGCCTAAAGCCAGGAGAAGGAAAATAATATAGAGCAGAAATAAATTATACATAAGTGCACCTGGGTGGCACAGTTAAGCGTCTGACTCTTGGTTTAAGTTAAGGTCGTGATCTCAGGATCTTGAGGTTGAGCCCTGCATTGGGCTTTGTGCTCAGTGAGGAGTCTGCTTAAGACTCTCTCTCCCTCTCTCTCTGCCCCTCCCCACTGTGCTCTCTCAAATAAATATATAAATAAATGTTAAAAAAATAAAATAAAATAAAATCCTAAAAAAAAAAGGTGGCTCAGTCATTAAGCATCTGCCTTTGGCTCAGGTCATGATCTCAGGGTCCTGGGATCGAGCCCCACATTGGGCTCCCTGCTCCACAGGAAGCCTGCTTCTCCCTCTCCCACTCCCCCTGCTTGTGTTCCCTCTCTCGCTGTGTCTGTCAAATAAATAAAGTCTTTAAAATATACATATACAACAACAAAAACCAGTAGAACAGATCAATGAAACTAAGAGCTGGTTAGAATGCCTAAAAATCACAACTCAGGAAAGAACAGATGTTGGCAAGGATGTGGAGAAAGGGGAACACTCTTACATTGTTGGTGGGAGTGCAAACCGGTGCAGACACTGGAAAACAGTATGGAGATTCCTCAAAAAGTTAAAATAGAGCTACTCTATGACCCAGCAATTGCACCACTATGTATTTATCCAAAGGGTACAAACACAGTGATTCGAAGGGGCACATGCACCCCAATGTTTATGGCAGCAATGTCCACAATAGCCACAATATGGAAATAGCCCAGATGGCCAATGACATGAATGAGTAAAGAAGATGTGGTGTATGTATGTATGTGTGTATATACACACACACACACACACACACACAGTGGTATATTACTCAGCCATCAAAAAGAATGAAATCTTGCCATTTGCAATGACATGTGGATGGAACTAGAGGGGACTATGCTAAGTGAAATAAGTCAGTCAAAGAAAGACAAATCCATATGATTTCACTCACATGTGGAATTTAAGAAACGAAACAGATGAACACAGGGGAAGGGAAGGAAAATCAAATAAGAGGAAAACAGAGAGGGAGGCAAACCATAAGAAACTCTTAACTATAGGGAACAAACTGAGGGTTGCTGGAGGGGAGGTGGGTTTAGGGATGGGGTAACTGGGTGATGGGCATTAAGGAAAGCACTTGAAGTAGAGCAGTGGGTGTTATATGCAAGTGATGAATCACTAAATTCTACCCCTGAAATTAATAATACAGTGTATGTTAACCTACTTGAATTTAAATAAGACCTAAAAAAATAAAAACAGAAACAAAGAAAAACTATATAAAAGTTTCTGTGATCAAGCAAAGGAGACTAGAATTTAAAATGCTTTCTTTTTAATACCACTAACTGCATTTCCAAAAATGACATAAGTCACATTTAAAGGTATCAATACCATAAATGTATCTTACAGTAGGAAATATAAGTATAAACAGCTTATATACATTTTGCTTTATTGATTTAATTTTATACATATAACCTTATATACTATCCAATAATATCAAAGAAAACACCTACAAATGTACTTGTCTAGATAGTAGACAACAGTTTTTAAAATGAACCAAAATAGAGATTCTGGTTTCTCAGCTGCATGTGGTGGAATTATTTATGTATAAAGATCAAATCTTGGGTATTTACTACATTAAAGATATTTAACTTTGTTCCATGCCAGCCATGAGTGACAGTGCGAGAGATTCCACTGTGGAAAGAATAAAAATAAGGTTAAAAAATAGGTTTAAATATTTGAAAATAAGGCTTCAATTATTTCAGAACTGAAAGTATTTAATGACTTTCCAATTTTTAATTATTATTTTAAATGTAAATAAAAATGATAATTGGTTTATTAAATACAAATTGAAAAAGGATTTATTTTGTATTTCAGATTAATGTTGAAAACAAAACATCTGGCATTTCACTGAACAAATCACAGCTGTCCCCTATGTCTTAGAATCTGGAGTCAGTTCATAACAAAATGCTATGTTCTAACCTATGAATGGATCCTATTCGCATAACAATCATCCAATGCAAAAATGGACAAATAAGTCAATGTTTCCTCTAACACATTTCTAACATAGTGTTTTTTAAAATGTTCAGATATTCTTAATTAGTACCTCACAATTAGAATATGCAGAAAAAGGGAAGAGATTAACCCTGCACACTTAAAAAAAATCTTCTCCCTGTGACTCAATCCACAGACCTGTCTGCCTCACATGGTATTTTGAACTGTTACACATGTACAGGGGTACAGGAGTTTTTGAAATTGCATAAAGAAATAAATAAATAAACCCCAAAATAATGCTTATCTTTTACAAAAGCTACACATAATAGTGAAGAATAGTGAAGAATGACTGAGATCTATTCTGCCATCTGCTTTATTTAATAATAGTTCTAGAAATCCACTGGTGTAACAAATCATATACTAAAAAGCAGTATCTTTAGTCTCAGTGTTTTACATCTGATATTCACTCACCACACTGTAATTCTGAAAAAGCAAGTCAAAGTATGGCACAACTGCTGAAGGATTTTCTAGGTTTGAAATGGTGAAAAATTCTAATTCTTCATGAGATTAGTACCAAAACAGTAACAGTAGACTTAGCTACAAGAAAATATAAAAGCAGTAATAATTTAACATGGTATACTCACAATGGGGAAAGGATCCTCTGCAGACAGCTTTGTTTAAAACGGTTACAAGAAACATATGGCAGTTTTTAAAATCAGACTCCATTTTCTCTATAGATTCCATTCTAGGAAAGAAAGTACATTTCAATTAATAAGTATATAAAGGGTTAATGGGTAGGCTACAAAATATATTTGGAGTAATTTCAAATGTACTTCAGTTTAATGTCCTAAGTCTAAAGATTATGAAATATAAAATTTCCTGCCCCACTTTAAAATACAAGCTTTCCAAATATTTGAAGGAAAAAGTCATTAGGACATAAAACTGCCCTTTTTGGATGATACTGAGTTCCGAAGCTGGGATGACTGGGGATGTTCCCTTTTCTACTACATATTTCTGTATTTTTTATTTGTATATCTTCTTTTTGAAACAAAGAATACATTAAGATATAAAACCCTACATTTTAAAATTATTAAGAAATGAGAGGGAAAAATCAAATAGGAAGAAATCAGAGAGGGAGACAAATTGTAAGAGACTCTTAACTATAGGGAACAAATTGAGGGTTGCTGGAGGGGAGATGGGTGGGGGGATGGGGTAACTGGGTGATGGGCATTAAGGAGGGCACTTGTGTAATGAGCACTGGGTGTTGTATGCAACTGATGAATTATTGAACTCTACATCTAAAACAAATGATACACTATATGTTACCTAATTGAATTTAAATAAAATAAGTTATATAAAAATAAAATCCTAAAAAAATAAAAACTTTATTATGGGCAATATGGAACATACATAGGAGAGAGCACAGAGGACACTCACACACCCACATCCAGCTTCAGCAGTCATCTACTGCCATGAGGCCCTGTGCACAGCCCAGCCCCACCATATTTAGAAGCTAATTTGAGACATCATAGCCCTTCTGTCATAAATATTTCAGTGTGTATATATTAAAGATAAAGACTCCTTTTAAAACATAGCCACAACACTATTTGCTTGAAAATATTTAAGTGATTTTTTAATATTATCAAATAAGCAGTGTTCAAAATTCATGTTGCTTTTGAAAATTTTCACTCTTCTGCTGTAAGTTTGATTCAGGATCAATTAAATTCCATAAATTATAATGGCTGATAATGCTTCTGAAGTCCTCCTCACTCCCTGTTATTTTTCTCACAATTTACTTGTTGAAGAAACTGAAACAATTCAATTTTAGGCAAGCATATGCAGCAGTGTTATTATTTTCTCCTCCACCTCACAGTGATATGGAAAGAAAAATGTGCTTTACATACTTTGAGACAGCCCTAACAAAGCAAGTAAGACTTTTATTTTCACACTGCCATTAAGAATTCTAAACTACACTTAGTATCTTCATTCAGAGTATTCTGATACAGCCACAGATTAAGATTTTAATTTTGATTAGCACTATCATGAATTCTCACCTCCTTACTGACAAGTACAAGCTATTATTCTAACAGTCTGGTCAATCAGACTTGCACTTTTATTTTAGGGAAGTAACAGAGGCATTATCATTACATTAATTTTATGAACAAGACAAGATCAAACTACTGAACTGTACATTCAGGTTAACAGTACAGGATGGTATTCTAGATATGAAGAGCAAGCTCCTGGCTCCAAAATTGTCCTCTGACTTCACAGCATCTGTCTTTCTACATGATTCTGGACAACAGTCTACCGAGACATCCAGAATTTGCCTTAAAATAATTCAGCAAGTTATGAATAGGGGTGGGCACCAAGAGTTTGTTATGCAGTTCTCTCTACTTGTGTGTATGTTTGAAAGTGTTCATAATTAACAAAACCTATACAAGTAAACATGAATGCAATCTAAGAATATTTACTTGTTCCAATTAAAATTTTCAGGTATTTCTTCTTGTTTTACAACTCATAAAAGAATGGCACACTTTTAATGCTGCCTATTAAAGTGAAAAATTTCAACTCTTCCCTTAATATAAGTGATATGTAATATATTGCCAAGATGTAAAAAGGCTCCCAGAATATACTTTACAAAAAAGGGTTTTGAGAATAAAGCCAGCTTAAAATTTTTTTTAAATTTAAATTGAATTTAATTAACATATCCTATATTATTAGTTTCTGTGGTAGAACTGGTGATTCTTCAATTGCATATAACACTCACTGCTCTCCTTCAAGTGCTTTCCTTAATGCCCATCACCCAGTTACCCCATCCCTAAACCCACCTCCCCTCCAGCAACCCTCAGTTTGTTCCCTATAGTTAAGAGTTTCTTATGGTTTGCCTCCCTCTCTGTTTTCCTCTTATTTGATTTTCCTTCCCTTCCCCTGTGTTCATCCGTTTCGTTTCTTAAATTCCACATGTGAGTGAAATCATACGGTATTTGTCTTTCTCTGACTGACTTATTTCACTTAGCATAATCCCCTCTAGTTCCATCTACATGTCATTGCAAATGGCAAGATTTCATTCTTTTTGATGGCTGAGTAATATACCACTGTGTGTGTGTGTGTGCGTGTGTGTAAACACATACATACATACGCCACATCTTCTTTACTCATTCATGTCATTGGCCATCTGGGCTATTTCCATATTGTGGCTATTGTGGACATTGCTGCCATAAACACTGGGCTGCATGTGCCCCTTCGAATCACTGTGTTTGTACCCTATGGATAAATATGTAGTGGTGCAATTGCTGGGTCATAGAGTAGCTCTATTTTAACTTTTTGAGGAACCTCCATACTGTTTTCCAGTGTCTGCACTGGTTTGCACTCCCACCAACAATGTAAGAGTGTTCCCCTTTCTCCACATTCTTGCCAGTATCTGTTCTTTCCTGAGTTGTTAATTTTAGCCATTCTGCCTGGCGTGAGGTGGTATTTCATTGTGGTTTTAATTTGTAGTTCCCTGATGCTGAGTGATGTTGAGCATTTTTTCCTCTGTCTGTTGGCGATTTGTATGTCTTCTTTGGAGAAAGGCTGTTCATGTCTTCTGCCCATTTCTTGACTGGATTGTTTTTTGGGTGTTGAGTTTGATAAGTTCTTTTTTTTTTAATAAGATTTTATTTATTTGTCAGGAAAGAGAGAGAGAGCACAAGCAGGGGGATCAGGCAGAGGGAGAAGCAGGCTCCCTGCTGAGCAAGGAGCCTGATGTGGGACTCCATCCCAGGACCCTGGGATCATGATCTGAGCTGAAGGCAGATGCTGAACTGACAGCCACCCAGGCGTCCTGATAAGTTCTTTATAGAGTTTGGATACTAGCTCTTTATCTGATGTCATTTGTGAATATCTTCTCCCATTCCATAGGTTGCCTTTAGTTTTGTCGACTGTTTCCTTTGCTGTGCAGAAGCTTTGTATTTTGATGAAGTCCCAATAGTTCATTTTTACTTTTGTTTTCCTTGCCTTTGGAGACGTGTTTTGCAAGAAGTTGCTGTGGCTGAGAGCAAAGAGGTTGCTGCCTGTGTTCTCCTCTAGGATTTTAATGGATTCCTGTCTCACATTTAGGTCTTTCATCCATTTTGAGTTTATTTTTGTGTATGGTGTAAGAAAGTGGTCCAGTTTCATTCTTCTGCATGTGGCTGTCCAAAATTCCCAACACCATTTGTTGAAGAGACTGTCTTTTTCCCATTGGATAGTCTTTCCTGCTTTGTTGATGATTAGTTGACCATATAGTTGAGGGTACATTTCTGGGTTCTCTGTTCTGTTCCATTGATCTATGTGTCTGTTTTTATGCCAGTACCATACTGTCTTGATGATTACAGTCTGTAATACAGTGTGGAGTCCGGAATTGTGATGCCTCCAGCTTTGGCTTTCTTTTTCAACATTCCTTTGGCTACTCAGGGTCTTTCCTAGGTTCCATATGAATTTTAGGACTGTTTGTTCCAGCTCTGTGAAAAATGCTGGTGGTATTTTGATAGGGATTGCACTGAATGTGTAGATTGCTCTGGGTAGCACAGAAATTTTAACAAAATTTGTCTTTCCAACCCATGAGCATGGAATGTTTTTCCATTTCTTTCATAAGTGTTCTATAGTTTTCAAGAGTACAGATCCTTTACCTCTTTGGTTAGGTTTATTCCTAGGTATCTGATGGTTTTGGTGCTATTGTAAATGGGATGGATTCCTTGATTTCTCTTTCTTCTGTCTCATTGTTGGTGTATAGAAATGCAACTGACTTCTGTACATTGATTTTATATCCTGCCACTTTGCTGAATTCCTGTATGAGTCCTAGTGGTTTCTGGGTGGAGTCTTTCAGGTTTTCAACACAGATTATCATGTCATCTGTAATGAATGAAAGTTTGACTTCTTTGCTGATTGGATGCTTTTTATTTCTTTTTGTTGTCTGATTGCTGTTGCTAGGATTTCTAGTATTATGTTGAACAGTGGTGAGAATGGACATCCCTGTCGTGTTCCTGACCCTAGGGGAAAAGCTCTCAGTTTTTCCCCCTTGAGGATGATATTTGATGTGGGTCCTTTGTATGTTGAGAAATGTTCCATCTCCTCTATCCCTACTTTTTGGGGGTTTTTATCAAAAAAGGATGTTGTACTTTGTCAAATGCTTTTTCTGCATCAATTGAGAGGATCATATGGTTCTTGTCCTTTCTTTTATTATTGTGGTCTATCACCTTGATTGATTTGCGATGTTGAACAACCCCTGCAGCCCAGGAATAAATCCCACTTTGTCCTGGTGAATAATCTTTTTAATGTATTGTTGGATCCTATTAGCTAGTATCTTGGTGAGAATTTTTGCATCCATCATCATCAGAGATTTGGTCTGTAATTCTCATTTTTGGTGGGGTCTTTGGTTTTGGGATCAAGGTAATGCTGACCTCATAGAGCGAGTCTGGAAGTTTTCCTTCTATTTCTATTTTTTTCAAACAGCTTCAGAAGAATAGGTATTAATTCTTTAAATGTTTGGTAGAATTCTGCTGGGAGGCCATCTGGCCCCGCACTCTTGTTTGTTGGGAGATTTTTGATTACTGCTTCAATTTCTTTGCTGTTTATGGGTCTGTTCAGGTTTTCTATTTTTCCTGTTTTAGTTTTGGTAGTTTACAAGTTTCTGGGAATGCACCCATTTCTTTCAGATGGCCCAATTTGTTGCCATATAGTTGTTCATAATATTCTCTTGTAATTGTTTCTATATTTTCGGTGTTGGTTCTGATTTTTCCTCTTTCATTCATGATTTTATTGATTTGGGTCCTTTCTCTTTTCTTTTTGATAATCTGACTAGGGGTTTATTGATCTTATTAATTATTTCAAAGCACCAGCTACTAGTTTCATTATCTGTTCTATTTTTTTTTTATTTCTATGTCATTGATTTCTGCTCTAATCTTTATTATTTCTCATCTCCTGCTGGATTTAGGCTTTATTTGCTGTTCTTTTCCCAGCTCTTTTAGGTTTAAGGTTAAGTTCTGTATTTGAGACTTTCCTTGCTTCCCGAGGAAGGCTTGTATTGCTATATACTTCTTGCTATATACTTCCCTCTTATAATCAGCTTTGCTGTATCTCAAGGGTTTTGAACTGTCATATTTTCATTTTCATTCCCTTCCACGTGTTTTTTAAATTCTTTAATTTCCTGGTTGACCCATTCATTCCTTAGTAGGATGCTTTTAACCTCCAAGTGTTTGTGTTCCTTCCAAATTTTCTTTTGTGATTGAATTCAAGTTTTAAAGCATTGTGGTCTGAAATAGGCATGGCATAATCTATTTTTTGGTACCAGCTGAGACCTGACTTGTGACCCAGTATGTGATCTATTCTGGAGAATGTTCCATGTGTACTTGAGATGAATGTGTATTCTGTTGCTTTAGGATGAAATGCTCTGAATATATCTGTGAAGTCCATTGGTCCATTATGTTTTTCAAAGCCCTTGTTTCCTTGTTGATCTTCTGCTTAGATGATCTGCCCATTGCTATGAGTGGGGTGTTAAAGTCCCCTACTATTATATTATTATCAATGTGTTCTTTAATTTTGTTATTAATTGGTTTATATGTTTGGCTGCTCCCATGTTAGGGGCATAAATATTCACAACTGTTCCATCTTCCTGTTGGATAGACCCTTTAATTATAATATAGTGTCCTTCTTAATCTCTTATTACAGTCTTGGATTTAAAATCTAGTTTGTCTAGGGATGACTACTCTGGCTTTTTTGATGCCCATTAGCATGATAAATGGTTCTCCACCCCCTCACTTTCAATCTGTAGGTGTTGCTGGATCTAAAATCAGTGTCTTTTAAGTAGCATATTGATGGGTCTTTTTTTTTTTTTCTTAATACATTCTGATATCATCTGTCTTTTGATTGGAGCATTTAGCCCATTTACATTCAGAGTAATTATTGGAAGATATGAATTTAGTGTCATTGTATTACTTGTAAAGTCACTGTTCCTGTAGATTGCCTCTGTTACTTTTTGGTCTTCATTACTTTTGGGCTCTCTCTTTGCTCAAAGGATTCCCTTTAATATTTCTTGCAGGGCTGGTTTAGTGTTCAAAAATTCCTTTGGTTTTTGTTTTCCTGGAAACTCTTTATCTCTCCTTCTATTCTGAATGACAGCCTTGCTGGATAAAGTATTCTTGGCAGCATATTTTTCCCATTTAGCACCTTCAATATATCATGCCAGTCCTTTCTGGACTGCCAGGTCTCTGTGGCCAGGTTTGCTGCCAGCCTTATGTTTCTACCCTTGGAGGTTCAGGACCTCTTGTCCCAAGTGGCTTTCAGGATTCTCTCTTTATTTCTGAAATTTGCAGGCTTCACTATTATATGTCAAGGGGTTGACCTATTTTTATTGATTTTGAGGGTGGGGCTCTCTGTGCTTTCTGGATTTGAATGTTTGTTTCCTTCCCCAGATTAGGGAAGTTCTCATCTATAATTTGTTCAGATAAATCTTCTGCCCCTCTCTCTCTTCATTTTCTGGGACCCCTATTATCCAGATATTATTTTGCTTTATGGAATCGCTAATTTCTTGCAGTCTTCCTTTGTGATCCAGTAGTTGTCTTTCTCTCTTTTCAGCTTCTTTATTTTCCATCATTTTGTCTCCTATATCACTGACTCTCTCCCCTGCCTCATTCATCCTCGTTAGAGCCTCCATTTTTGACTGCAACTCAGTAATATCATTTTTTATTTTGTCCTGATTAGATTTTAGTTTTTATTTCTCCAGTAAGGGATTTTGTAGTGTCTTCTATGGTTTTTTCAAGCCCAGGCAGTATCTTTATAATCACTTTAAATTCTAGTTCAGACATCTTAGTTGTATCCATATTTAAATCCCTGGCATTGAGTGCTACCCCCTGTTCTTTCTTTCATGGTGAATTTCTCCATCCGGTCATTATGTCCAGAAAAGAATAGAAAAAAGAGAAAAGACAACAATACCAACAGGAACAACAGAAAAAAATAACAAAACAAACCAGAAGAAAACAAAATCAAGACCAAATAAAAAAATCAAACCACAATGAACTGAATGAAACAAAATACTAGATTCTGGGTTTATTTTGCTCTGCTTGTTAAAAGAAACTAGATTTCAAAATAGGAAAGAAAGGAAAACATATATATATATATACATATATATATAAAATAAAGTATATAAAATATACAATGACTAGAAAGCAAATATATATATAATATATATATATAAATTTTAAAAAATTGAAAAAATAATAGAGAAAAAATAAAACTGAAAGACTAAAGAATAATAAAACAACCGCAAATGCTATATACTGTTTTCCCCAAGAGCCAAAGTTTTGCAGTTCTGTATGATAGGTAAATTTGGTGCTCGTTGGTTGTTCCTGCTGGTCTTCTGGGGGAGGGGCCTGTTGCGCTGAGTGTCTGGTGCCCTTGTGGTGGTGAAATTGCACCTTCCTTGTCAGGGGGCTAAGCTCAGTGTTAGTGGCTCTGGATTCCACTTTGTGGTGCTGTTTTGCTCCCTGATGGCTTTCAGTACCAATGGGGGGGTGGGGGGGGAGGATGAAAATGGCGGCGCCCCACTCTCTAGCCCAGAGCTGAAAGTTTGTGCCCCCCACTCTTCAGTGAGCCCTCACAGAAAAGCAGTCATTCATAAAGCCAGTTTTAAAAGGGAAGCTGAAATGGTCACAATGCAGAGGTTCCACAAGCTACATACTTACTGCCATGCCCCCAGACCTGCTTGCCAACCATCTGCAAACATGAGAGCCAAATTCAATACCTTCATGATGGCTTCTTTCACAAAACTGACCTGGAGATTAAAGCCACAGACAGAATACAGGCTCTGTAACTATGCTTGGACACTGACACCAACACTTTTATTTAATCTACCTGAGTCACAAAAAAGTTCATCAATGCAATGACAGCCTTTAATATAATATGGAAAGGTGCTAGGCTGTGAATAAGGGCACTTGGAATCAGGCCACCCATCTAATGCACTGTGATATAGGGAGTATTAGCAGCAAAGTCTGACCAACAGAGCAAGTCACCATTTCCTAGGATGGTTGTTTGAATTCACCAACAAAAGGGAGGAAGTAATCCAATGGCTGTAAATTGACTTAATCCCATATATTCTCACTAAGCTGGATCCACTTCCTGACTAAAGCACTATTATTCCACAATTGCAGACATAATTTTCCAATTGAATCCCAGTGCAGTACAGGGTGCAGACGATCATAATATAGTTCTCATCTATTTCTCTTAGATATAATTTCTAGTAATATGGCACAAATTTGTAACTTTATTTGATTTGGTCATTCCCTATAGAATATTTTGCTTAGTAAGTATAAAATCTAGAAGTAGAGAAACAACCTCCCTTGGCCAACTTCACTCCTGCTTCAGTGGCCAAATCTGCAGATGACATCTCACATACCTTTTCTCTCAGCAAACATCGATCATGGATGGTTGACAAGTATCTGTAATGAATCTTAATCAACTGATCTAAATCCTTGGCTTCCTCAACTTGATGTTGGAACTCCAGCCCTGTACTGTGAAGAATCTTGAAGAGAAAGATGAAAAGTTTAATCAGCAGACTTCTTTGAGGACTTGAATGCTAGACACAAAACTTTTTACCAACCTCTTCTACTCTCAAATTCTTTCTTCAGTAATTACATCTGTAAAATTTACAAAGTACCTGCTTTAAAGGCTGACATTTTTATCCTAGAATAATGGTGGGGCCAGTTCTTTAGGAAATCCATTTGCACAGTAAATGAATGCCTTACTTTGGACCAACAGACTGTTCCTGATGGGGAGGGGCAAGTACATCAAATCACATACAAAATGCATTGGTTTTTTTTTTTTTAATTATCAGGTAAATTGAACTTATATGTTTTTATAAGTTCCAATGTTTTTATAATGATCTTTCTTTAAAAGGAGCATAGACATACTTTAACTAGAAAACAAGAAACAAGCAAAACTTAACTTCCTACCATTTACTCTTAATAATTAAGGGTTTAAGGCTGCCTCTGAAAGCCAATGCATGGTAAGCAGAAAGCACCTCTGCCATATGGCTTCTTTCACAAAACTGACCTGGAGATTAAAGCCACAGACAGAATACAGGCTCTGTAACTATGTTTGGATACTGACACCAACACTTTTATTTAATCTACCTGAGTCACAAAAAAGTTGTGACTGCCATATGCATCATGTCTAAAACACAGGCTTTAAAGGCTCACTTCTTCCAAATAAAATGAGTTTTAGAACTTGTATACAAATGAGTTTTTTTTTTAAAGCAACCATTTTAAATCCCAAATGAGTACTGTCTTCCAAGAATACTGCTATTGTTCAAATATCTGAACTCCTCTTCCAGACTTCCTCTAGATCTGGTTTTAAGATGTGTAAGAAAAGCAGTTTCATTTACTTCATAATGAGTTGCTTCTTGTTTCTAAGAAAAAATATATAATCCGGCTGCATCTTCCTCCTTACACATCACACTAGCCTGGCAGATTTTTGGCTGTTATGAAAATTTGAAGCCATTTTCCAGGGACAGATCTGTCACCACTGATAAAGTTTAAAAGTCTATACTGCAAGTTCTGAAGGCAATTCCAGAAGAGGAGCTCTGGGTACGCCCATCCCAAGAGGCTGCTGGACAGGAGGGACAGGAGTCTCTGGATACACGTGCTCTGGCATGTTTAAAAAAACATTTCCCCCCACTGCCAATATTTATGATCAAATATTTTATATGTGCTATTTTCACATTTATAGTCTACAAGTATTTTGTGGGCTCTTATAAATATATCAGAAGTAATCCAGACACAAACCCTGGTCATGATGTAGTTGTGTAAGCTGTTCACAAAGTGCATGAGCTTTACTCTCAAGAGGAACATACGATGAATCTGCTGTCTTATTGGTTCCTTTTGTGGTCCAAACTGAGCAGTTGTGTCTTGTTCACATAAAAGTCCTTCTCTGAGTTGTGGTTTTCCAGCAGTATTAGCTAGTTCTGTGTAAGATTGAAAGAGCAGAGTCGGTGGGAAGAACATCTACTCAAATCCCACCCATGCCACTGTACAGGGGTGGGACTTCTGATGTGGTTATCAACCTGCAAAGGTCACTCTACAGGAGGCACATTAGGGACCCTGCCTTCAGTGTCTCTGGAAGGTAAAGCAGTGAAAAGTTCCCCTTATCACCATCATTAAAACATAAATGCCAAGTCCAAATACTTTGTCATGAAATTTTTTTTGCATAATTTAAGAATATTTATTCTGGCTAAATTCCTCATCAAGCTGTTATATTTCAGACTGACTGCAGTACAATTCCCTGGTATTTCATTCAGGGAAGTTAATTTTGACCACTGTAAAACTTTTGCTATAAATACTTGTTATTTGGGCACTTGTGTATACATAAAAATGACCAAAGATCAGCTACTTCTTTAGTTCAGGGCTAAAATTCAATTATAATTTATCTGTTGAAAACAAATCTTACCACCAAATAGTAAAACATCCAGACTATATTTTGCCCACTTTATTTGCAATAAGAGAAGGAACACCTGATTATAAATTTTTTGACATTCCAAACTTATAACAATATCCACAGGCCATGGGATCTATGAAAACAAAAATAGAAAATTAGAGTAGAAAGTAACCTATGTATTACTTGCATGTTGTAATTTTAATAGAAAACAATGTTCTTAAAAAATGTATCAGCACATACCTTATAGCTCAGGGTCAGACCATCTAAGATATGAACAGGGAGTTTCTTCTTTGTTGTGTCAACATTTTCATAAGATATAGACAGACTAGATAAAGAAATTTCAGTTTTAGTTTGTGAAAGTACTATGCTCAAATAAAAATACTCTTTAAAAAACCATTAGCATTTTAACATTTACATCATATTTTAAAGAAGACATATTTCATAAAGGGAATGCAAATATTTTGATAAAGGTTTTGTAGCATATATTCCAGAATAGGAATTCGGTTTTACAAGTAAGAGGGTAAAGTTTTTAAATAATGGGTTTAGCTATGAAAGAAAAGAGACACTTATATGTAGTAAGTTAGAAAAAAAGTAGAAGTCAGGGAAGAAGATATAATGGTAATAGGCTGGCTGCTTAATTCTGATAAAATTCAGGCAACAGGCTCAGAAGATAGACCCTCTGCTGAGGGCAGTGGAGGGAGACTGCTCTCTTTGCCCTGGAGAGTGTGTGTGCAAGTCCATCAATAGCAGTGGGGTCTGCTTCTAAAGCAAAGGTGTATACACACTGCTTCACCCACTCTTTCTTAACACTGGTTTGAATGTGACTCTCAATAGAAAGAAGCAACAAATGTGCATGGAAATGTTCTTGCACCAGGCACCACATGGACACTTAACTGCCCTTACTCATTTAACCCTCAGAGTAGTCCTGTCAGTGGACTGGGAAATGATGTAACTCTCCCACAATCACAGAGGCATCAAGTGATGAAACCAGGATGCAGACCATGTAAGGTTTAAGTGTAACACAGAGGTGGGGAGGCAGCCTTACAACCAGAGATGGAAAGCAGTGTGTGGCTTATAAATTAGCCAATTCATTCCATGTCACAGGCATTAGTCAGAATTTTTTTTTAGCCTGTAAATTATGTGCTTCCACTGAGTACTTAGCAGGCACTTACTGAATACCTTATTTGTCAGTCATCATGCCAAGCAGGTGAAAGAAAGTCAATCACTTCTCCCCGTCTAGGGGCTCATAGCCCAGAGAAAATCCCAGAGCAGACACAAGGTGCTGCACTAATCCAGGCCAAGCAGGACTTTGTAGGAGAGCAGACCACTGCCAGGCCATGCAAATGGAAGAGCACCTAACTGGGAGAGTACAGCTCTTCAGCAAACCAGAAATATTCCAAATTCCTGAAATGGAAAGTGTGGTAGGAGAGAGAACATTATGTGTCTGTATGTGTACACGTACTAGAATTGAGGCTGGGAAATGAACCAGATAGTAAAACTTGCCCTCTCATGAGAAGGAGCTCAGCCCATCTGTTATGAGGAGCCAATGAGGAGCCTGAACACAACTGGTGGAGGGAGTTGCTGATATCACTGTAGTCACTCTGGTGGCCCTGTCGGGGTCCAATGGAAGGGAGTGAAGCTGAGACACAGAGACAGTCAGGAGGTGTCAGAGAGGAGCTCTTGGGTGAGCACTGAGAGGTAAGGGGAAACGTTATCTAGGAGGCAGAACTGAACAACCAGGGAGGTGTAGGAGCTAGGACAGAGGAAGGAATCTAGGATGAGCCACACTGCCTTTGGGTGCCAGGATGAACAATGGTGCTCAACTAGAAGAGACAAAAGATTGTTTGGGGTGAGACAATGAGCTCAGTTTTGGATACATGACATTTGAGTGTAGTTACAAGCTGCTGGCTATGTAGGCACCTAGGCTAAAGGTAATGATCTGCAGGTCACTGAAGCCATTAACAGGGACTGGAACTGTCCGAGACAGGAGTGCTGACTGAGGCAGTAGAGCGAGAAGCTGTGCCAAAGGCAGGTGGGAAGCAAGAGGCCCACAGAGAGATTACAGAAAGAGTAGCAGGGATATGGGAGGGTTGTTAAGGCAGGGATACTGGTCAGGGCAGGGGAGCAGCACTGGCACTGATGCTGGAATTGAGAGGGAGACTCGAGGGCCAGACTCAGAAAGCCTGAGGAGGCAGACAGCTGCTTAGAACATATGGAAGCCACAGCAGAAGGGGTCCCTGGGGGTGGTTCATTTCTCCTGAATTAATCTATGAATAGAATGCAATCTCAATAAAAATACCATCAAAGTTTTTGTTTTGGTGGAGCTAGACAAGTTGACAATAAAGTACATTTGGACAAATAAACAAGAATAGCCAGGAAAGCCCTATTATTAAAACAGGATGTTACTAGCACATGAATAAACAGAACAGGGAAATAGAATGGAAAATCTAGAAAGATACTCAAGTACATATGAAAACTTAATGATAAAGGGGTATGTCAAATAAATGCAGGAAAGATGGATTGTTTTTTTAAAGAAGTAAGTGATGGAAACCAATTAGTCATTTGGAAAAAGATAAAACTAGATCTATTTCTTTTTTAGCTGGATAAGTTCCAAATAGATCAATATCTAAATGTAAAAATACCTATTCAAGTATTAGGATAAAAGATGGGTGAATTTCTTTGTAACCTGGGAAAAAGTAATACTTTCTTAACTCAAAATCTAAAAGTAGTGAGAGAAAAGATTGATAAATTCTAAAACTAAAAAAATCTACATGACAAAACAACAAAAAATTATTATACCATAAGCATGTTGTACAAAGGGTAGCATGCATTGCCTACTCTGGCATTTGGTTTATTTATGTCCGACATAAGCAGAATGAAAAGACAAATGTCGAATTGGGAAATGTATATAATATAAATAGCTTCTAAAAATAGAGAATAAGAGACCAATAACCTGATACTAACAGAAATGGTGGCAAAATATATGGATAGTTCACAATAAAAAATTTCAAAAATAAACATATGGAAAGATGATAAAGCTCACTCATAATTAGAAAAATGTAAATGAAAACTATACTGAGATACTGTTTCTCATCAGACTGGCAAAATTCCAAAAGTTCGACAACATATTCCATTGGTGAGGCTGTGGAGAAAGCCACTCTACACATTGCTGGTGGGAATCAGAAAGAATACAGGCCATATGAAGAGAAATTTGGGAACAGCTAGCAGAATTACACATACATTTACCTTTTTACCCAGCAATCCCATTATAGGAATATATTCCAAAATTACACTGGCAAAAATATGAAGTGAGAGGTACAAGACTAGTTAGTCATTGCAGATATGCATGGCAGAAGAACAGAAACCCAAATGCCCACCAACAGGACAACTGATTGAAAGAATACAGTGGAAAGCCAGTCAACTGTAAAGGAGTAAGGACCAGCTCTCTAGCTTATAAATGGAGTGGGTGTGAGATACATTAGTAACATAAGAAAAATAAACCAAATGCCAGAGTAGGCAATGCATACTACCCTTTGTACAACATGCAACGGTTGCCTAAAGGAAAGGGAGCAGGAACAGAAGACAGATCTCCCTAGAAGTACCACTGTACCATTGATTTTTAACTTAAGAAATATACAGCTGTTTATATAATTAAGAAACAAACTTGAATCAAAAAAAAAAAAAGCAGTTCCTAAAAGTAGAAAACTAAAAAAAATGAACTTGACCCTATATTAAGTTGGTGGCATAATCACATTGAGGATTATTCCAAGTGACTTTGAAATAGAGTATTCTGATGATTTGATAGTATAGGAAGAGAAAACAATCACAAACAGTAATTTAAACTCTCTGGGCTTGTTGCTATTATTGTCACTTTGGAACTACTATTTATTTATTTATTTATTTATTTATTTATTAAGATTTTATTTATTTGACAGATAGCACAAGTAGGCAGAGAGGCAGGCAGAGGGAGAGGGAGAAGCAGACTCCTCACTGAGCAGGGAGCCCGACATGGGGCTCGATCCCAGGATTCCAGGATCATGACCTGAGCCAAAGGCAGCCGCTTAACCAACTGAGCCACCCAGGTGCCCCTGGAACTACTATTTATTATAGAATAAAAAAACCATTAGTCATGTCAGTCTGTTAATACGCACTCAAGAGAAGAAATACAAAGGAAAATCAAAGAAGTGAAAACTAATCTTTAATATAAATTGGAAATATCAATATGAAATTCTGATTTATTCTTCCTACATATTTCATTTCTCTGTCCACTGAGAAAGCCCAGAAGTACTGGCAATCCAATACTGATGAATACTCTGGCACGCAGATAAAGGGCTTTTTAAGTCACCAAATACATGGGACCAGTGCTCCTGGGAAAGGTGCACAAGCCTAAAGCAGGAGGTGCACAGGACAAGCCTGTACATCTGAGTAGTCCTGAAAGTAAGGACACTCTCTGAGATTACTAGGGTCATATGAAGTGGTACCCTCTGGGTAAAAATGCGAGTCTGAGCAATAAAAAAAAGAAAAATCGTAATAGACCGTGACATTAAATATAACAAATTCATGAATTTCTGCTGGTGGTGAAAAACAACTTTCCCTGGCTCCCTCCTGGGGTTGCTAGGCACCAATTTCTTCTTATGGAAAGAACCCAGCTGTTACTCTGCTTTTACTAATCACATAATTGATAAAAATTCTGTTTTTATGGAGGAATTAAAGGTAATAAAAAAGAATGACATAAAAATCAAAGGAATTAAAATAATCTACTAAGTAGTAGCTTGGTAACCTGGCATGGCTGTGAGGAAAAGAATGCTTTGTCTGGCATATCATGTTCATTATTATGACTACTATTTTTTTTTAAAGATTTATTTGTTAGTTAGTTATATCAGTCACCATACACTACATCATTAGTTGTTGATGCAGTGTTCCATGATTCAGTTTTTGAATAATACCCAGTGCTCATTGCAATATCTGCCCTCCTTAATACCCATCACTGGGATAACCCATCCCCCCACTCCTTTCTCCCGCTAAAATCCTCAGTTTGTTTCTCGGAGTCCATAGTCTCTCATGGTTTGTCTCCCACTCCGATTTCCCCCCTTTCATTTTTCCCTTCCTTCTCCTAATGTCCTCCATGCTATTCCTCATGTTCCACAAATAAATGAAACCATATGATAATTGTCTTTCTTTCTTTGACTTATTTCACTTAGCATAGTCTCCTCCAGTCCTATCCATGTTGATGCAAATGTTGCGTATTCATCCTTTCTGATGGCTGAGTAATATTCTGTTGTATATATGGACCACCTCTTCTTTATCCATTCGTCTGTAGAAGGGCATCTGGGCTCCTTCCAGTTTGGATATTGTGGAGATTGCTGCTATGGACATTGGGGTGCATATGGCCCTTCTTTTCACTACATCTGTGTCTTTGGGTTAAATACCAAGTAGTGTAATTGCTGGGTCATAGGGTAGCTCTATCTTTAACTTTTTGAGGAACCTACACACTGTTTTCCAATGTGGGTGTACCAACTTTCATTCCCACTAACAGTGTAAGAGGGTTCCCTTTTCTCTACAACCTCTCCAGCATTTATTGTTTCTTGCCTTGTCCATTTTTGCCATTCTAACTGGTGTAATGTGGTATCTCAATGTGGTTTTGATATGAATTTCCCTGATGGCTGATGATGTTGAACATTTTTTTTCATGTGTCTGTTAGCCATTTGTATGTCTTCTTTGGAGAAGTGTCTGTTCATGTCTTCTGTCCATTTTTTGACTTTTTTGGGTGTTGAGCTTGAGAAGTTCTTTAGAGATCTTGGATACCAGCCCTTTATCTGTAGTGTCATTTGCAAATATCTTCTTCAATTCTGTGTGTTGCCTCTTACTTTTGTTGGCTGTTTCCTTTGCCGTGAAGAAGCTTTTTACCTTGAAGTCCCAAAAGTTGTTTTGTTTTTGTTTCCCTTGCCTTTGGAGATGTCTTGAAGGAATTGCTATGACCGATGTCGAAAGGTTACTACCTATGTTCTCCTCTAGGATTTTGATGGATTCCTGTCTCACACTGAGGTCTTTCATCCATTTTGAGTTTATCTTTGTGTATGGTGAAAGAGAATGGTCTAGTTTCATTCTTCTGTATACAGCTAATTTCCCCAGCACCATTTATTGAAGAGACTGTCTTTTTTCCATTGCATATTTTTCCTACTTTGTTGAAGATTAGTTGACCATAGAGTTGATGGTCCATATCCGGAGTCTCTATTCTGTTCCGCTGGCCTATGTGTCTGTTTTTGTGCCAGTACCATGCGGTCGTGGTGATCACAGCTTTGTAATATAGCTTGAAATCAGGCAACGTGATGCCCCCAGCTTTATTTTTCTTTTTCAACATTTCCTTGGTGATTCGGGCTTTTCTGGTTCCATACAAATTTTAGGATTGTTTGTTCCAGCACTTTGAAAAATGCCATTGGTATTTTGATCGCGATGGTGTTGAAAGTATAGATTGCTCTCGAACGAATACACATTTTAACAATGTTTATTTTTCCGATCCATGAGCATGGAATGCTTTTCTATCTTTTTCTGTCTTCTTTAATTTCTTTCATAAGTGTTCTGTAGTTTCTAGAGTATAGATCTTTTACCTCTTTGGTTAGGTTTATTCCTAGGTATCTTATGGTTTTTGGTGCTATTGTAAATGGAATCGATTCTTTAATATTTCTTTCTGCAGTTACATTGTTAGTGTAGAGGAAAGCAACTGATTCCTGTGCATTGATTTTGTATCCTACCACATTACTGAATTGCTCTATGAATTCTAGTATTTGGGGGTGGAGTCTTTTGGATTTTCCATATTAAGTATCATGTCATCTGTGAAGAGAGAGAGTTTGACTTCTTCTTTGCCAATTTAAATACCTTTTATTTCTTTTTGTGGTCTGATTGCTGTTGCTAGGTCTTCTAGTACTATGTTGAACAACAGTGGCCATAGGCATCCTTGTCATGTTCCTGATCTTAAGGGGAAGGCTCTCAGCTTTTCCCCATTGAGGATGATATTCGCTGTGGGCTTTTCGTAGATGGATTTTATGAACTTGAGGAATGTTCCCTCTATCCCTATACTCTGAAGAGTTTTAATCAGCAAAGGATGCTGTATTTTGTCAAATGCTTTTTCTGCATCAATTGAGAGGACCATGTGGTTCTTGTCTCTTCTCTTAT